>NC_091234.1:13697083-13872083 GCF_040958095.1 Procambarus clarkii
TATGAGACACGAGACAACAGTAAGTGTACGAGGCCCGAGACACTATGACACAGCAAGTGTACGAGGTATGAGACACTAGACACAAGTAATTGTACGAGGCCCGAGACACTATGACACAGCAAGTGTACGAGGCCTGAGACACTATGACACCAGTAAGTGTACGAGGCCTGAGACACTATGACACCAGTAAGTGTACGAGGCATCAGACACTATTACACAGTAAGTGTACGAATCCTGAGACACTATGACACAGTAAGTGTACGAGGCCTGAGACACTATGACACCAGTAAGTGTACGAGGTCTAAGACACTATGACAAAGTAAGTGTACGAGGCCTGAGACACTAAGACACAGTAAGTGTACGAGGTCTGAGACACTATTACACCAGCAGGTGTACGAGGCCTGAGACACTATGACACAGTAAGGGAATGAGGCCTGAGACACTATGACACAGTAAGTTTACGAGGTCTGAGACACTATGACACTAGTAAGTGTACGAGGTCTGAGACACTAGACACCAGTAAGTATACGATGCCTGAGACACTATGACACAGCAAGTGAACGAAGCCTGAGACACTATGACACCAGAAAGTGTACGAGGCCTGAGACACTATGATACCATTAAGTGTACGAGGCCGGAGACACTATGACACCAGTAAGTATACGAGGTCTGAGACACTATGACACCAATAAGTGTACGTGGCCTGAGACACTATGACACAGTAAGTGTTCGAGGCCTGAGACACTATGACACCAGTAAGTGTTGGGGGCCTGAGACACTATGACACAGTAGGTGTACGAGTCCTGATACAATATGACAAAGTAAGTGAATGAGGCCTGAGAGACTATGACACAGTAAGTGAACGAGGCCTGAGACTCTATGACACCGGTTGGTGTACGAGGTATGAGACACGAGACAACAGTAAGTGTACGAGGTCTGAGACACTATGACACCAGTAGGAGTACGAAGTCTGAGACACTACGACACCATTAAGTGTGCGAGGTCTGAGACAGTATGACACAGTAAGTGAACGAGGCCTGAGACACTATGACACAGTAAGGGAATGAGGCCTGATACCCCTTGACACAGTAGGTTTACGAGGTCTGAGTCGCTATGACACCAGTAAGTGTACGAGGTCTAAGACACTAGACACCAGTAAGTGTACGAGGCCTGAGACACTATGACACAGTAAGTGTACGAGGCCTGAGACACTATGACACAGTAAGTGAACGAGGCCTGAGACAGTATTACACAGTAAGTGTACGAGGCCAGAGACACTATTACACAGTAAGTGTACGAGGCCTGAGACACTATGACACCAGTAAGTATACGAGGTCTGAGACACTATGACACCAATAAGTGTACGTGGCCTGAGACACTATGACACAGTAAGTGTTCGAGGCCTGAGACACTATGACACCAGTAAGTGTTGGGGGCCTGAGACACTATGACACAGTAGGTGTACGAGTCCTGATACAATATGACAAAGTAAGTGAATGAGGCCTGAGAGACTATGACACAGTAAGTGAACGAGGCCTGAGACACTATGACACCGGTTGGTGTACGAGGTATGAGACACGAGACAACAGTAAGTGTACGAGGTCTGAGACACTATGACACCAGTAGGAGTACGAGGTCTGAGACACTACGACACCATTAAGTGTGCGAGGTCTGAGACACTATGACACAGTAAGTGAACGAGGCCTGAGACACTATGACACAGTAAGGGAATGAGGCCTGATACCCCTTGACACAGTAGGTTTACGAGGTCTGAGTCGCTATGACACCAGTAAGTGTACGAGGTCTAAGACACTAGACACCAGTAAGTGTACGAGGCCTGAGACACTATGACACAGTAAGTGTACGAGGCCTGAGACACTATGACACAGTAAGTGAACGAGGCCTGAGACAGTATTACACAGTAAGTGTACGAGGCCAGAGACACTATTACACAGTAAGTGTACGAGGCCTGAGACACTATGACACCAGTAAGTATACGAGGTCTGAGACACTATGACACCAATAAGTGTACGTGGCCTGAGACACTATGACACAGTAAGTGTTCGAGGCCTGAGACACTATGACACCAGTAAGTGTTGGGGGCCTGAGACACTATGACACAGTAGGTGTACGCGTCCTGATACAATATGACAAAGTAAGTGAATGAGGCCTGAGAGACTATGACACAGTAAGTGAACGAGGCCTGAGACACTATGACACCGGTTGGTGTACGAGGTATGAGACACGAGACAACAGTAAGTGTACGAGGTCTGAGACACTATGACACCAGTAGGAGTACGAGGTCTGAGACACTACGACACCATTAAGTGTGCGAGGTCTGAGACACTATGACACAGTAAGTGAACGAGGCCTGAGACACTATGACACAGTAAGGGAATGAGGCCTAATACCCCTTGACACAGTAGGTTTACGAGGTCTGAGTCGCTATGACACCAGTAAGTGTACGAGGTCTAAGACACTAGACACCAGTAAGTGTACGAGGCCTGAGACACTATGACACAGTAAGTGTACGAGGCCTGAGACACTATGACACAGTAAGTGAACGAGGCCTGAGACACTATGACACAGTAAGTGAACGAGGCCTGAGACACTATGACACAGTAAGTGAACGAGGCCTGAGACACTATGACACAGTAAGTGTACGAGGTCTCAGACACTATGACACCAGTATGTGTAAGAGGTCGGAGACACTATTTCACAGTAAGTGTACGAGGCCTGAAACACTAGACAGAGTAAGTGAACGAAGCCTGATACACTATGTCACCAGTAAGTGTACGAGGTCTGAGACAGTAGATACCAGTAATTGTACGAGGCCCGAGACACTATGACATAGCAAGTGAACGAAGCATGAGACACTATGACACCAGAAAGTGTACGAGGCATGAGACACTATGACACCAGTAAGTGTACGAGGCCTGAGACACTATGACACAGTAAGTGTACGAGGCCTGAGACACTTTGACACCAGTAAGTGTACGAGATCTGAGACACTATGAGAAAGTAAGTGTACGTGGCCTAAGACACTATGACACAGTAAATGTACGAGGTCTGAGACACTATTACACCAGCAGGTGTACGAGGTTTCAGAAACTATGACACCAGTAAAAATACGAGGTCTGAGACACTATGACACAGTAGGTGTACGAGGCCTGATACACTATGACACAGTAAGTGAACGAGGCCTGAGACACTATGACACAGTAGGTGAACGAGGCCTGAGACACTATGACACAATAAGTATACGAGGCCTGAGACACTATGACACAGTAAGTGAACGAGGCCTGAGACACTGTGATACAGTAAGTGAACGAGGCCTGAGACACTATAACACAGTAGGTGTACGAGGTCAGAGACACTTTGACACAGAAAGTGAACGAGGCCTGACAAACTAGACACCAATAAGTGTTCGAGGTCTGAGACACTGGACACCAGTAAGTGTTCAAGGCCTGAGACAATATGACACAGTAAGTGTACAAGGCCAGATACACTATGACACAGTGAGTGTACAAGGCCTGAGAATCTAGACACCAGTAAGTGTTCGAGGCCTGAGACACTAGACACCAGTAAGAGTTCGAGGCCTGAGATAATATGACACAGTAAGTGCACGAGGCGTGAGACACTATGACACCAGAAAGTGTACGAGGCCTGAGATACTATGACACAATAAGTAAACGAGGCCTCAGACACTTTGACACAGTAAGTGTACGAGGCCTGAGACACTATGACACAGTAAGTGTACGAGGCCTGAGACACTATGACACCAGTAAGTGTACGAGGTCTGAGACACTATGGCAAAGTAAGTGTACGAGGCCTGAGACACTATGACACAGTAAGTGAACGAGGTCTGAGACACTATTACACCAGCAGGTATGCGAGGTCTCAGACACTATGACACCAGTAAGTATACGAGGTCTGAGACACTATGACACCAGTAACTGTACGAGGTCTGAGACACTATGACACAGTAAGTGTACGAGACCTGAGACACTAGACAGAGTAAGTGAACGAGGCCTGAGACACTAGACTGAGTAAGCGAACGAGGACTGAGACACTATGACACCAGTAAGTGAACGTGGCCTGAGACACTAGACAGAGTAAGTGAACGAGGCCTGAGACACTATGACACCAGTAAGTGTACGAGGCCTGAGACACTATGACACCAGTAAGTGTACGAGGCCTGAGACACTTGACACCAGTAAGTGTACGACGTCTGAAACACTTGACAATAGAAAGTGTACGAGGCCTGAGCCATTTGACACCAGTAAGTGTACAAGTTCTGAGACACTTGACACCAGTATGTGTACGAGGCCTGAGACACTATGACACCAGTAAGTTAACGAGGCCTGAGACACTAAGACACAGTAAGTGAACGAGGCCTGAGACACTATGACACAGTAAGTGTACGAGGCCTGAGACACTATGACATCAGTAAGTGTATGAGGTCTGAGACACTAGACACCAGTAAGTGTACGAGGCCTGAGACACTATGACAGAGTAAGTGTACGAGGCCTGAGACACTATGACACCAGTAAGTGTACGATGTCTGAGACACTATGACACAGTAAGTGTTCGAGGCCTGAGACACTATGACACAGTAAGTGTACGACGCCTGAGACACTATGGCACCAGTAGGTGTACGAGGCCTGAAACACTATGACACAGTAGGTGTACGAGGCCTGATACACTATGACACAGTAAGTGAACGAGGAATGAGACACTATGACACAGTAAGTGAACGAGGCCTGAGACACTAAGACACAGTATGTGAACGAGGCCTGAGACACTATGACACAATAAGTGTACGAGGCCTCAGACACTATGACACAGTACGTGAACGAGGCCTGACACACTAGACACCAATAAGTGTTCGAGGTCTGAGACACTGGACACCAGTAAGTGTTCGAGGCCTGCGACAATATGACATAGTAAATGTACAAGGCCAGATACACAATGACACAGTAAGTGTGTAAGGCCTGAGACACTATGACACCAGTAAGTGTACGAGGTATGAGACACTAGACACAAGTAATTGTACGAGGCCCGAGACACTATGACACAGCAAGTGTACGAGGCCTGAGACACTATGACACCAGTAAGTGTACGAGGCCTGAGACACTATGACACCAGTAAGTGTACGAGGCATCAGACACTATTACACAGTAAGTGTACGAATCCTGAGACACTATGACACAGTAAGTGTACGAGGCCTGAGACACTATGACACCAGTAAGTGTACGAGGTCTAAGACACTATGACAAAGTAAGTGTACGAGGCCTGAGACACTAAGACACAGTAAGTGTACGAGGTCTGAGACACTATTACACCAGCAGGTGTACGAGGCCTGAGACACTATGACACAGTAAGGGAATGAGGCCTGAGACACTATGACACAGTAAGTTTACGAGGTCTGAGACACTATGACACTAGTAAGTGTACGAGGTCTGAGACACTAGACACCAGTAAGTATACGATGCCTGAGACACTATGACACAGCAAGTGAACGAAGCCTGAGACACTATGACACCAGAAAGTGTACGAGGCCTGAGACACTATGATACCATTAAGTGTACGAGGCCGGAGACACTATGACACCAGTAAGTATACGAGGTCTGAGACACTATGACACCAATAAGTGTACGTGGCCTGAGACACTATGACACAGTAAGTGTTCGAGGCCTGAGACACTATGACACCAGTAAGTGTTGGGGGCCTGAGACACTATGACACAGTAGGTGTACGAGTCCTGATACAATATGACAAAGTAAGTGAATGAGGCCTGAGAGACTATGACACAGTAAGTGAACGAGGCCTGAGACTCTATGACACCGGTTGGTGTACGAGGTATGAGACACGAGACAACAGTAAGTGTACGAGGTCTGAGACTCTATGACACCAGTAGGAGTACGAAGTCTGAGACACTACGACACCATTAAGTGTGCGAGGTCTGAGACACTATGACACAGTAAGTGAACGAGGCCTGAGACACTATGACACAGTAAGGGAATGAGGCCTGATACCCCTTGACACAGTAGGTTTACGAGGTCTGAGTCGCTATGACACCAGTAAGTGTACGAGGTCTAAGACACTAGACACCAGTAAGTGTACGAGGCCTGAGACACTATGACACAGTAAGTGTACGAGGCCTGAGACACTATGACACAGTAAGTGAACGAGGCCTGAGACAGTATTACACAGTAAGTGTACGAGGCCAGAGACACTATTACACAGTAAGTGTACGAGGCCTGAGACACTATGACACCAGTAAGTATACGAGGTCTGAGACACTATGACACCAATAAGTGTACGTGGCCTGAGACACTATGACACAGTAAGTGTTCGAGGCCTGAGACACTATGACACCAGTAAGTGTTGGGGGCCTGAGACACTATGACACAGTAGGTGTACGAGTCCTGATACAATATGACAAAGTAAGTGAATGAGGCCTGAGAGACTATGACACAGTAAGTGAACGAGGCCTGAGACACTATGACACCGGTTGGTGTACGAGGTATGAGACACGAGACAACAGTAAGTGTACGAGGTCTGAGACACTATGACACCAGTAGGAGTACGAGGTCTGAGACACTACGACACCATTAAGTGTGCGAGGTCTGAGACACTATGACACAGTAAGTGAACGAGGCCTGAGACACTATGACACAGTAAGGGAATGAGGCCTGATACCCCTTGACACAGTAGGTTTACGAGGTCTGAGTCGCTATGACACCAGTAAGTGTACGAGGTCTAAGACACTAGACACCAGTAAGTGTACGAGGCCTGAGACACTATGACACAGTAAGTGTACGAGGCCTGAGACACTATGACACAGTAAGTGAACGAGGCCTGAGACAGTATTACACAGTAAGTGTACGAGGCCAGAGACACTATTACACAGTAAGTGTACGAGGCCTGAGACACTATGACACCAGTAAGTATACGAGGTCTGAGACACTATGACACCAATAAGTGTACGTGGCCTGAGACACTATGACACAGTAAGTGTTCGAGGCCTGAGACACTATGACACCAGTAAGTGTTGGGGGCCTGAGACACTATGACACAGTAGGTGTACGCGTCCTGATACAATATGACAAAGTAAGTGAATGAGGCCTGAGAGACTATGACACAGTAAGTGAACGAGGCCTGAGACACTATGACACCGGTTGGTGTACGAGGTATGAGACACGAGACAACAGTAAGTGTACGAGGCCCGAGACACTATGACACAGCAAGTGTACGAGGTATGAGACACTAGACACAAGTAATTGTACGAGGCCCGAGACACTATGACACAGCAAGTGTACGAGGCCTGAGACACTAAGACACCAGTAAGTGTACGAGGCCTGAGACACTATGACACCAGTAAGTGTACGAGGCATCAGACACTATTACACAGTAAGTGTACGAATCCTGAGACACTATGACACAGTAAGTGTACGAGGCCTGAGACACTATGACACCAGTAAGTGTACGAGGTCTAAGACACTATGACAAAGTAAGTGTACGAGGCCTGAGACACTAAGACACAGTAAGTGTACGAGGTCTGAGACACTATTACACCAGCAGGTGTACGAGGCCTGAGACACTATGACACAGTAAGGGAATGAGGCCTGAGACACTATGACACAGTAAGTTTACGAGGTCTGAGACACTATGACACTAGTAAGTGTACGAGGTCTGAGACACTAGACACCAGTAAGTATACGATGCCTGAGACACTATGACACAGCAAGTGAACGAAGCCTGAGACACTATGACACCAGAAAGTGTACGAGGCCTGAGACACTATGATACCATTAAGTGTACGAGGCCGGAGACACTATGACACCAGTAAGTATACGAGGTCTGAGACACTATGACACCAATAAGTGTACGTGGCCTGAGACACTATGACACAGTAAGTGTTCGAGGCCTGAGACACTATGACACCAGTAAGTGTTGGGGGCCTGAGACACTATGACACCAGTAAGTGTTGGGGGCCTGAGACACTATGACACAGTAGGTGTACGAGTCCTGATACAATATGACAAAGTAAGTGAATGAGGCCTGAGAGACTATGACACAGTAAGTGAACGAGGCCTGAGACTCTATGACACCGGTTGGTGTACGAGGTATGAGACACGAGACAACAGTAAGTGTACGAGGTCTGAGACACTATGACACCAATAGGAGTACGAAGTCTGAGACACTACGACACCATTAAGTGTGCGAGGTCTGAGACACTATGACACAGTAAGTGAACGAGGCCTGAGACACTATGACACAGTAAGGGAATGAGGCCTGATACCCCTTGACACAGTAGGTTTACGAGGTCTGAGTCGCTATGACACCAGTAAGTGTACGAGGTCTAAGACACTAGACACCAGTAAGTGTACGAGGCCTGAGACACTATGACACAGTAAGTGTACGAGGCCTGAGACACTATGACACAGTAAGTGAACGAGGCCTGAGACAGTATTACACAGTAAGTGTACGAGGCCAGAGACACTATTACACAGTAAGTGTACGAGGCCTGAGACACTATGACACCAGTAAGTATACGAGGTCTGAGACACTATGACACCAATAAGTGTACGTGGCCTGAGACACTATGACACAGTAAGTGTTCGAGGCCTGAGACACTATGACACCAGTAAGTGTTGGGGGCCTGAGACACTATGACACAGTAGGTGTACGAGTCCTGATACAATATGACAAAGTAAGTGAATGAGGCCTGAGAGACTATGACACAGTAAGTGAACGAGGCCTGAGACACTATGACACCGGTTGGTGTACGAGGTATGAGACACGAGACAACAGTAAGTGTACGAGGTCTGAGACACTATGACACCAGTAGGAGTACGAGGTCTGAGACACTACGACACCATTAAGTGTGCGAGGTCTGAGACACTATGACACAGTAAGTGAACGAGGCCTGAGACACTATGACACAGTAAGGGAATGAGGCCTGATACCCCTTGACACAGTAGGTTTACGAGGTCTGAGTCGCTATGACACCAGTAAGTGTACGAGGTCTAAGACAGTAGACACCAGTAAGTGTACGAGGCCTGAGACACTATGACACAGTAAGTGTACGAGGCCTGAGACACTATGACACAGTAAGTGAACGAGGCCTGAGACAGTATTACACAGTAAGTGTACGAGGCCAGAGACACTATTACACAGTAAGTGTACGAGGCCTGAGACACTATGACACCAGTAAGTATTCGAGGTCTGAGACACTATGACACCAATAAGTGTACGTGGCCTGAGACACTATGACACAGTAAGTGTTCGAGGCCTGAGACACTATGACACCAGTAAGTGTTGGGGGCCTGAGACACTATGACACAGTAGGTGTACGCGTCCTGATACAATATGACAAAGTAAGTGAATGAGGCCTGAGAGACTATGACACAGTAAGTGAACGAGGCCTGAGACACTATGACACCGGTTGGTGTACGAGGTATGAGACACGAGACAACAGTAAGTGTACGAGGTCTGAGACACTATGACACCAGTAGGAGTACGAGGTCTGAGACACTACGACACCATTAAGTGTGCGAGGTCTGAGACACTATGACACAGTAAGTGAACGAGGCCTGAGACACTATGACACAGTAAGGGAATGAGGCCTAATACCCCTTGACACAGTAGGTTTACGAGGTCTGAGTCGCTATGACACCAGTAAGTGTACGAGGTCTAAGACACTAGACACCAGTAAGTGTACGAGGCCTGAGACACTATGACACAGTAAGTGTACGAGGCCTGAGACACTATGACACAGTAAGTGAACGAGGCCTGAGACATTATGACACAGTAAGTGAACGAGGCCTGAGACACTATGACACAGTAAGTGAACGAGGCCTGAGACACTATGACACAGTAAGTGTACGAGGTCTCAGACACTATGACACCAGTATGTGTAAGAGGTCGGAGACACTATTTCACAGTAAGTGTACGAGGCCTGAAACACTAGACAGAGTAAGTGAACGAAGCCTGATACACTATGTCACCAGTAAGTGTACGAGGTCTGAGACAGTAGATACCAGTAATTGTACGAGGCCCGAGACACTATGACATAGCAAGTGAACGAAGCATGAGACACTATGACACCAGAAAGTGTACGAGGCATGAGACACTATGACACCAGTAAGTGTACGAGGCCTGAGACACTATGACACAGTAAGTGTACGAGGCCTGAGACACTTTGACACCAGTAAGTGTACGAGATCTGAGACACTATGAGAAAGTAAGTGTACGTGGCCTAAGACACTATGACACAGTAAATGTACGAGGTCTGAGACACTATTACACCAGCAGGTGTACGAGGTTTCAGAAACTATGACACCAGTAAAAATACGAGGTCTGAGACACTATGACACAGTAGATGTACGAGGCCTGATACACTATGACACACTAAGTGAACGAGGCCTGAGACACTATGACACAGTAGGTGAACGAGGCCTGAGACACTATGACACAATAAGTATACGAGGCCTGAGACACTATGACACAGTAAGTGAACGAGGCCTGAGACACTGTGATACAGTAAGTGAACGAGGCCTGAGACACTATAACACAGTAGGTGTACGAGGTCAGAGACACTTTGACACAGAAAGTGAACGAGGCCTGACAAACTAGACACCAATAAGTGTTCGAGGTCTGAGACACTGGACACCAGTAAGTGTTCAAGGCCTGAGACAATATGACACAGTAAGTGTACAAGGCCAGATACACTATGACACAGTGAGTGTACAAGGCCTGAGAATCTAGACACCAGTAAGTGTTCGAGGCCTGAGACACTAGACACCAGTAAGAGTTCGAGGCCTGAGATAATATGACACAGTAAGTGCACGAGGCGTGAGACACTATGACACCAGAAAGTGTACGAGGCCTGAGATACTATGACACAATAAGTGAACGAGGCCTCAGACACTTTGACACAGTAAGTGTACGAGGCCTGAGACACTATGACACAGTAAGTGTACGAGGCCTGAGACACTATGACATTAGTAAGTGTACGAGGTCTGAGACAATATGGCAAAGTAAGTGTACGAAGCCTGAGACACTATGACACAGTAAGTGAACGAGGTCTGAGACACTATTACACCAGCAGGTGTGCGAGGTCTCAGACACTATGACACCAGTAAGTATACGAGGTCTGAGACACTATGACACAGTAAGTGTTCGAGGCCTGAGACACTATGACACCAGTAAGTGTTGGGGGCCTGAGACACTATGACACAGTAGGTGTACGAGTCCTGATACAATATGACAAAGTAAGTGAATGAGGCCTGAGAGACTATGACACAGTAAGTGAACGAGGCCTGAGACTCTATGACACCGGTTGGTGTACGAGGTATGAGACACGAGACAACAGTAAGTGTACGAGGTCTGAGACACTATGACACCAGTAGGAGTACGAGGTCTGAGACACTACGACACCATTAAGTGTGCGAGGTCTGAGACACTATGACACAGTAAGTGAACGAGGCCTGAGACACTATGACACAGTAAGGGAATGAGGCCTGATACCCCTTGACACAGTAGGTTTACGAGGTCTGAGTCGCTATGACACCAGTAAGTGTACGAGGTCTAAGACACTAGACACCAGTAAGTGTACGAGGCCTGAGACACTATGACACAGTAAGTGTACGAGGCCTGAGAGACTATGACACAGTAAGTGAACGAGGCCTGAGACACTATGACACCGGTTGGTGTACGAGGTATGAGACACGAGACAACAGTAAGTGTACGAGGTCTGAGACACTATGACACCAGTAGGAGTACGAGGTCTGAGACACTACGACACCATTAAGTGTGCGAGGTCTGAGACACTATGACACAGTAAGTGAACGAGGCCTGAGACACTATGACACAGTAAGGGAATGAGGCCTAATACCCCTTGACACAGTAGGTTTACGAGGTCTGAGTCGCTATGACACCAGTAAGTGTACGAGGTCTAAGACACTAGACACCAGTAAGTGTACGAGGCCTGAGACACTATGACACAGTAAGTGTACGAGGCCTGAGACACTATGACACAGTAAGTGAACGAGGCCTGAGACATTATGACACAGTAAGTGAACGAGGCCTGAGACACTATGACACAGTAAGTGAACGAGGCCTGAGACACTATGACACAGTAAGTGTACGAGGTCTCAGACACTATGACACCAGTATGTGTAAGAGGTCGGAGACACTATTTCACAGTAAGTGTACGAGGCCTGAAACACTAGACAGAGTAAGTGAACGAAGCCTGATACACTATGTCACCAGTAAGTGTACGAGGTCTGAGACAGTAGATACCAGTAATTGTACGAGGCCCGAGACACTATGACATAGCAAGTGAACGAAGCATGAGACACTATGACACCAGAAAGTGTACGAGGCATGAGACACTATGACACCAGTAAGTGTACGAGGCCTGAGACACTATGACACAGTAAGTGTACGAGGCCTGAGACACTTTGACACCAGTAAGTGTACGAGATCTGAGACACTATGAGAAAGTAAGTGTACGTGGCCTAAGACACTATGACACAGTAAATGTACGAGGTCTGAGACACTATTACACCAGCAGGTGTACGAGGTTTCAGAAACTATGACACCAGTAAAAATACGAGGTCTGAGACACTATGACACAGTAGATGTACGAGGCCTGATACACTATGACACACTAAGTGAACGAGGCCTGAGACACTATGACACAGTAGGTGAACGAGGCCTGAGACACTATGACACAATAAGTATACGAGGCCTGAGACACTATGACACAGTAAGTGAACGAGGCCTGAGACACTGTGATACAGTAAGTGAACGAGGCCTGAGACACTATAACACAGTAGGTGTACGAGGTCAGAGACACTTTGACACAGAAAGTGAACGAGGCCTGACAAACTAGACACCAATAAGTGTTCGAGGTCTGAGACACTGGACACCAGTAAGTGTTCAAGGCCTGAGACAATATGACACAGTAAGTGTACAAGGCCAGATACACTATGACACAGTGAGTGTACAAGGCCTGAGAATCTAGACACCAGTAAGTGTTCGAGGCCTGAGACACTAGACACCAGTAAGAGTTCGAGGCCTGAGATAATATGACACAGTAAGTGCACGAGGCGTGAGACACTATGACACCAGAAAGTGTACGAGGCCTGAGATACTATGACACAATAAGTGAACGAGGCCTCAGACACTTTGACACAGTAAGTGTACGAGGCCTGAGACACTATGACACAGTAAGTGTACGAGGCCTGAGACACTATGACATTAGTAAGTGTACGAGGTCTGAGACAATATGGCAAAGTAAGTGTACGAAGCCTGAGACACTATGACACAGTAAGTGAACGAGGTCTGAGACACTATTACACCAGCAGGTGTGCGAGGTCTCAGACACTATGACACCAGTAAGTATACGAGGTCTGAGACACTATGACACAGTAAGTGTTCGAGGCCTGAGACACTATGACACCAGTAAGTGTTGGGGGCCTGAGACACTATGACACAGTAGGTGTACGAGTCCTGATACAATATGACAAAGTAAGTGAATGAGGCCTGAGAGACTATGACACAGTAAGTGAACGAGGCCTGAGACTCTATGACACCGGTTGGTGTACGAGGTATGAGACACGAGACAACAGTAAGTGTACGAGGTCTGAGACACTATGACACCAGTAGGAGTACGAGGTCTGAGACACTACGACACCAGTAACTGTACGAGGTCTGAGACACTATGACACAGTAAGTGTACGAGACCTGAGACACTAGACAGAGTAAGTGAACGAGGCCTGAGACACTAGACTGAGTAAGCGAACGAGGACTGAGACACTATGACACCAGTAAGTGAACGTGGCCTGAGACACTAGACAGAGTAAGTGAACGAGGCCTGAGACACTATGACACCAGTAAGTGTACGAGGCCTGAGACACTATGACACCAGTAGGAGTACGAGGTCTGAGACACTACGACACCATTAAGTGTGCGAGGTCTGAGACACTATGACACAGTAAGTGAACGAGGCCTGAGACACTATGACACAGTAAGGGAATGAGGCCTGATACCCCTTGACACAGTAGGTTTACGAGGTCTGAGTCGCTATGACACCAGTAAGTGTACGAGGTCTAAGACACTAGACACCAGTAAGTGTACGAGGCCTGAGACACTATGACACAGTAAGTGTACGAGGCCTGAGACACTATGACACAGTAAGTGAACGAGGCCTGAGACAGTATTACACAGTAAGTGTACGAGGCCAGAGACACTATTACACAGTAAGTGTACGAGGCCTGAGACACTATGACACCAGTAAGTATACGAGGTCTGAGACACTATGACACCAATAAGTGTACGTGGCCTGAGACACTATGACACAGTAAGTGTTCGAGGCCTGAGACACTATGACACCAGTAAGTGTTGGGGGCCTGAGACACTATGACACAGTAGGTGTACCAGTCCTGATACAATATGACAAAGTAAGTGAATGAGGCCTGAGAGACTATGACACAGTAAGTGAACGAGGCCTGAGACACTATGACACCGGTTGGTGTACGAGGTATGAGACACGAGACAACAGTAAGTGTACGAGGTCTGAGACACTATGACACCAGTAGGAGTACGAGGTCTGAGACACTACGACACCATTAAGTGTGCGAGGTCTGAGACACTATGACACAGTAAGTGAACGAGGCCTGAGACACTATGACACAGTAAGGGAATGAGGCCTGATACCCCTTGACACAGTAGGTTTACGAGGTCTGAGTCGCTATGACACCAGTAAGTGTACGAGGTCTAAGACACTAGACACCAGTAAGTGTACGAGGCCTGAGACACTATGACACAGTAAGTGTACGAGGCCTGAGACACTATGACACAGTAAGTGAACGAGGCCTGAGACACTATGACACAGTAAGTGAACGAGGCTTGAGACACTATGACACAGTAAGTGAACGAGGCCTGAGACACTATGACACAGTAAGTGTACGAGGTCTCAGACACTATGACACCAGTATGTGTAAGAGGTCGGAGACACTATTTCACAGTAAGTGTACGAGGCCTGAAACACTAGACAGAGTAAGTGAACGAAGCCTGATACACTATGTCACCAGTAAGTGTACGAGGTCTGAGACAGTAGATACCAGTAATTGTACGAGGCCCGAGACACTATGACATAGCAAGTGAACGAAGCATGAGACACTATGACACCAGAAAGTGTACGAGGCATGAGACACTATGACACCAGTAAGTGTACGAGGCCTGAGACACTATGACACAGTAAGTGTACGAGGCCTGAGACACTTTGACACCAGTAAGTGTACGAGATCTGAGACACTATGAGAAAGTAAGTGTACGTGGCCTAAGACACTATGACACAGTAAATGTACGAGGTCTGAGACACTATTACACCAGCAGGTGTACGAGGTTTCAGAAACTATGACACCAGTAAGAATACGAGGTCTGAGACACTATGACACAGTAGGTGTACGAGGCCTGATACACTATGACACAGTAAGTGAACGAGGCCTGAGACACTATGACACAGTAGGTGAACGAGGCCTGAGACACTATGACACAATAAGTATACGAGGCCTGAGACACTATGACACAGTAAGTGAACGAGGCCTGAGACACTGTGACACAGTAAGTGAACGAGGCCTGAGACACTATAACACAGTAGGTGTACGAGGTCAGAGACACTTTGACACAGAAAGTGAACGAGGCCTGACAAACTAGACACCAATAAGTGTTCGAGGTCTGAGACACTGGACACCAGTAAGTGTTCAAGGCCTGAGACAATATGACACAGTAAGTGTACAAGGCCAGATACACTATGACACAGTGAGTGTACAAGGCCTGAGAATCTAGACACCAGTAAGTGTTCGAGGCCTGAGACACTAGACACCAGTAAGAGTTCGAGGCCTGAGACACTATGACACCAGTTGGAGTACGAGGTCTGAGACACTACGACACCTTTAAGTGTACGAGGCCTGAGACACTATGACAAAGTAAGTGTACGAGGCCTGAGACACTATGACACCAGAAAGTGTACGAGGCCTGAGATACTATGACACAATAAGTGAACGAGGCCTCAGACACTTTGACACAGTAAGTGTACGAGGCCTGAGACACTATGACACAGTAAGTGTACGAGGCCTGAGACACTATGACATTAGTAAGTGTACGAGGTCTGAGACACTATGGCAAAGTAAGTGTACGAGGCCTGAGACACTATGACACAGTAAGTGAACGAGGTCTGAGACACTATTACACCAGCAGGTGTGCGAGGTCTCAGACACTATGACACCAGTAAGTATACGAGGTCTGAGACACTATGACACCAGTAACTGTACGAGGTCTGAGACACTATGACACAGTAAGTGTACGAGGCCTGAGACACTAGACTGAGTAAGCGAACGAGGACTGAGACACTATGACACCAGTAAGTGAACGTGGCCTGAGACACTAGACAGAGTAAGTGAACGAGGCCTGAGACACTATGACACCAGTAAGTGTACGAGGCCTGAGACACTATGACACCAGTAAGTGTACGAGGCCTAAGACACTTGACACCAGTAAGTGTACGACGTCTGAAACACTTGACAATAGAGAGTGTACGAGGCCTGAGACACTTGACACCAGTAAGTGTACAAGTTCTGAGACACTTGACACCAGTAAGTGTACGAGGCCTGAGACACTATGACACCAGTAAGTGAACGAGGCCTGAGACACTAAGACACAGTAAGTGAACGAGGCCTGAGACACTATGACACAGTAAGTGTACGAGGCCTGAGACACTATGACACCAGTAAGTGTATGAGGTCTGAGACACTATAGACACCAGTAAGTGTACGAGGCCTGAGACACTATGACACCAGTAAGTGTACGATGTCTGAGACACTATGACACAGTAAGTGTTCGAGGCCTGAGACACTATGACACAGTAAGTGTACGACGCCTGAGACACTATGGCACCAGTAAGTGTACGAGGCCTGAGACACTATGACACAGTAAGTGAACGAGGCCTGACACACTAGACACCAATAAGTGTTCGAGGTCTGAGACACTGGACACCAGTGAGTGTTCGAGGCCTGCGACAATATGACATAGTAAATGTACAAGGCCAGATACACAATGACACAGTAAGTGTGTAAGGCCTGAGAATCTAGGCACCAGTAAGTGTTCGAGGCCTGAGACACTATGACACCAGTAAGTGTACGAGGTCTGAGACACTAGACACAAGTAATTGTACGAGGCCCGAGACACTATGACACAGCAAGTGTACGAGGCCTGAGACACTATGACACCAGTAAGTGTACGAGGCCTGAGACACTATGACACCAGTAAGTGTACGAGGCATCAGACACTATTACACAGTAAGTGTACGAGGCCTGAGACACTATGACACCAGTAAGTGTACGAGGTCTGAGACACTATGACAAAGTAAGTGTACGAGGCCTGAGACACTAAGACACAGTAAGTGTACGAGGTCTGAGACACTATTACACCAGCAGGTGTACGAGGTCTGAGGCACTATGACACCAGTAAGTATACGAGGTCTGAGACACTATGACACAGAAAGTGAACGAGGCCTGAGACACTTTGACACAGTAAGGGAATGAGGCCTGAGACACTATGACACAGTAAGTTTACGAGGTCTGAGACACTATGACACTAGTAAGTTTACGAGGTCTGAGACACTAGACACCAGTAAGTGTACGAGGTCTGAGACACTATGACACTAGTAAGTGTACGAGGTCTGAGACACTAGACACCAGTAACTATACGACGCCTGAGACACTATGACACAGCAAGTGAACAAAGCCTGAGACACTATGACACCAGAAAGTGTACGAGGCCTGAGACACTATGATACCATTAAGTGTACGAGGCCGGAGACAGTATTACACAGTAAGTGTACGAGGCCAGAGACACTATTACACAGTAAGTGTACGAGGCCTGAGACACTATGACACCAGTAAGTATACGAGGTCTGAGACACTATGACACCAATAAGTGTACGTGGCCTGAGACACTATGACACAGTAAGTGTTCGAGGCCTGAGACACTATGACACCAGTAAGTGTTGGGGGCCTAAGACACTATGACACAGTAGGTGTACGAGTCCTGATACAATATGACACAGTAAGTGAATGAGGCCTGAGAGACTATAACACAGTAAGTGAACGAGGCCTGAGACACTATGACACCGGTTGGTGTACGAGGTATGAGACACGAGACAACAGTAAGTGTAAGAGGTCTGAGACACTATAACACCAGTAGGAGTACGAGGTCTGAGACACTACGACACCATTAAGTGTGCGAGGTCTGAGACACTATGACACAGAAAGTGAACGAGGCCTGAGACACTATGACACAGTAAGGGAATGAGGCCTGATACCCCTTGACACAGTAAGTTTACGAGGTCTGAGTCGCTATGACACCAGTAAGTGTACGAGGTCTAAGACACTAGACACCAGTAAGTGTACGAGGCTTGAGACACTATGACACAGTAAGTGTACGAGGCCAGAGACACTATGACACAGTAAGTGAACGAGGCCTGAGACACTATGACACAGTAAGTAAACGAGGCCTGAGACACTATGACACAGTAAGTGAACGAGGCCTGAGACACTATGACACAGTAAGTGTACGAGGTCTCAGACACTATGACACCAGTATGTGTAAGAGGTCGGAGACACTATTTCACAATGAGTGTACGAGGCCTGAAACACTAGACAGAGTAAGTGAACGAAGCCTGAGACACTATGTCACCAGTAAGTGTACAAGGTATTAGACACTAAACAGAGCAAGAGAACGAGGCATGAGACACTATGACACCAGTAAGCGTACGAGGCCTGAGACACTTGATACCAGTAGGTGTACGAGGTCTGAGACACTTGACACCAGTAAGTGTACGAGGCCTGAGACACTTGACACCAGTAAGTGTCCGAGGTCTGAGACATTTGACACCAGAAGGTGTACAAGGCCTGAGACACTATAACACCAGTAAGTGTACGAGGCCTGAGACACTATAACATCAGTAAGTGTACGAGGCTTGAGACACTATGACACAGTAAGGGAATGAGGCCTGAGACACAATAACACAGTACGTTTACGATGTCTGATACACTATGACACCAGTAAGTATACGAGGTCTAAGACACTAGACACCAGTAATTGTACGAGGCCCGAGACACAATGACACAGCAAGTGTGCGAGGCCTGAGACACTATGACACCAGAAAGTGTACGAGGCCTGAGACACTATGACACCTGTAAGTGTACGAGGCCTCAGACACTATGACACCAGTAAATGTACGAGGCCTGAGACACTATGACACCAGTAAGTGTACGAGGCATCAGACACTATGACACAGTAAGTGTACGAGGCCTGAGACACTATGACACAGTAAGTGTACGAGGCCTGAGACAATATGACACCAGTAAGTGTACGAGGTCTGAGACACTATGACAAAGTAAGTGTACGAGGCCTGAGACACTAAGACACAGTAAGTGTACGAGGTCTGAGACACTATTACACCAGCAGGTGTACGAGGTCTGAGGCACTATGACACCAGTAAGTATACGAGGTCTGAGACACTATGACACAGAAAGTGAACGAGGCCTGAGACACTATGACACAGTAAGGGAATGAGGTCTGAGACACTATGACACAGTAAGTTTACGAGGTCTGAGACACAATGACACTAGTAAGTGTACGAGGTCTGAGACACTAGACACCAGTAAGTATACGACGCCTGAGACACTATGACACAGCAAGTGAACGAAGCCTGAGACACTATGACACCAGAAAGTGTACGAGGCCTGAGACACTATGATACCATTAAGTGTACGAGGCCGGAGACAATATGACACCAGTAAGTGTACGAGGCCTGAGACAGTATTACACGGTAAGTGTACGAGGCCTGAGACACTATTACACAGTAAGTGTACGAGGCCTGAGACACTATGACACCAGTAAGTATACGAGGTCTGAGACACTATGACACCAATAAGTGTACGTGGCCTGAGACATTATGACACAGTAAGTGTTCGAGGCCTGAGACACTATGACACCAGTAAGTGTTGGAGGCCTGAGACACTATGACACAGTAGGTGTACGAGTCCTGATACAATATGACACAGTAAGTGAATGAGGCCTGAGAGACTATGACACAGTAAGTGTACGAGGCCTGAGACATTATGACACAGTAAGTGTACGCGGTCTGAGACACTATTACACTAGCAGGTGTACGAGGTCTCAGACACTATGACACCAGTAGGTATACGAGGTCTGAGACACTATGACACCAGTAACTATACGAGGTCTGAGACACTATGACACAGTAAGTATACGAGACCTGAGACACTATAACACAATAAGTGAACGAGACCTGAGACACTATACAGAGTAAGTGAACGAGGCCTGAGACACTTGACTGAGTAAGCGAACGAGGCCTGAGACAGTATGACACCAGTAAGGGAACGAGGCCTGAGACACTATGACACAGTAAGTGAACGAGGCCTGAGACACTAGACAGAGTAAGTGAACGAGGCCTGAGACACTAGACAGAGAAAGTGAACGAGACCTGAGACACCATGACAGGAGTAAGTGTACGAGGCCTGAGACACTTGACACCAGTAAGTGTAGGATGTCTTAAACACTTGACACCAGTAAGTGTACGAGGCCTGAGACACTTGACACCAGTAAGTATACGAGGCCTGAGACACTATGACACCAGCAAGTGAACGAGGCCTGAGACACTATGACACAGTAAGTGAACGAGGCCTGAGACACTATGACACAGTAAGTTTACGAGGTTTTTGACACTATGACACCAGTATGTGTACGAGGCCTGAGACACTATGACACCAATAAGTGTACGTGGCCTGGGACATTATGACACAGTTAGTGTTCGAGGCCTGAGACACTATGACACCAGAAAGTGTACGAGGCCTGAGACACTATGACACCAGCAAGTGAACGAGGCCTGAGACACTATGACACAGTAAGTGAACGAGGCCTGAGACAGTATGACACCAGTAAGTGAACGAGGCCTGAGACACTATGACACAGTAAGTGAACGAGGCCTGAGACACTAGACAGAGTAAGTGAACGAGGCCTGAGACACTAGACAGAGAAAGTGAACGAGACCTGAGACACCATGACAGGAGTAAGTGTACGAGGCCTGAGACACTTGACACCAGTAAGTGTAGGATGTCTTAAACACTTGACACCAGTAAGTGTACGAGGCCTGAGACACTTGACACCAGTAAGTATACGAGGCCTGAGACACTATGACACCGGCAAGTGAACGAGGCCTGAGACACTATGACACAGTAAGTGAACGAGGCCTGAGACACTATGACACAGTAAGTTTACGAGGTTTTTGACACTATGACACCAGTATGTGTACGAGGCCTGAGACACTATGACACCAATAAGTGTACGTGGCCTGGGACATTATGACACAGTAAGTGTTCGAGGCCTGAGACACTATGACACCAGAAAGTGTACGAGGCCTGAGACACTATGACACCAGCAAGTGAACGAGGCCTGAGACACTATGACACAGTAAGTGAACGAGGCCTGAGAGACTATGACACAGTAAGTGTACGAGGCCTGAGACACTATGACACCAGTAAGTATACGAGGCCTGAGACACTATGACACCAGCAAGTGAACGAGGCCTGAGACACTATGACACAGTAAGTGAACGAGGCCTGAGACACTATGACACAGTAAGTTTACGAGGTTTTTGACACTATGACACCAGTATGTGTACGAGGCCTGAGACACTATGACACCAGTAAGTGTACGAGGCCTGAGACACTTGACACCAGTAAGTATACGAGGCCTGAGACACTATGACACCAGCAAGTGAACGAGGCCTGAGACACTATGACACAGTAAGTGAACGAGGCCTGAGACACTATGACACAGTAAGTGTACGAGGTTTTTGACACTATGACACCAGTATGTGTACGAGGCCTGAGACACTATGACACCAATAAGTGTACGTGGCCTGAGACACTATGACACAGTAAGTGTTCGAGGCCTGAGACACTATGACACAGTAAGTGTACGACGCCTAAGACACTATGACACCAGAAAGTGTACGAGGCCTGAGACACTATGACACAGTAGGTGTACGAGTCCTGATACAATATGACACAGTAAGTGAATGAGGCCTGAGAGACTATGAAACAGTAAGTGAACGAGGCCTGAGACACTATGACACAGTATGTGAACGAGGCCTGAAACACTATGACACAATAAGTGTACGAGGCCTGAGACACTATGACACAGTAAGTGAACGAGGCCTGACACACTAGACACCAATAAGTGTTCGAGGTCTGAGACACTGGTCACCAGTAAGTGTTCGAGGCCTGAGACAATATGACAGTAAGTGTACAAGGCCAGATACACTATGACACAGTAAGTGTACAAGGCCTGAGAATCTAGACACCAGTTAGTGTTCGAGGCCTGAGACAAAAGACACCAGTAAGTGTTCGAGGCCTGAGACACTAGACACCAGTAAGAGTTCGAGGCCTGAGATAATATGACACAGTAAGTGTACGAGGCATGAGACACTATGACACCAGAAAGTGTACGAGGCCTGAGATACTATGACACAGTAAGTGAACGAGGCCTCAAACACTATGACATAGTAAGTGTACGAAGCCTGAGACATTATTACACCAGTAAGTGTACGAGGCCTGAGACACTATGACACCAATAAGTGTACGAGGCCTGAGACACTTTGACACAGTAAGTGTACGAGGCCTGAGAGACTATGACATAGTAAGTGTACGAGGCCTGAGACACTATGACACAGAAAGTGAACGAGGCCTTAGAAACTATGACACAGTAGGTGTACGAGGCCTGAGACACTATGACACCAGTAGGTGTACGAGGTCTGAGACACGAGACACCAGTAAGTGTACGAGGCCTGAGACACTATGACACAGTAAGTGTACGAGGCCTGAGACACTATGACACCAGTTGGAGTACGAGGTCTGAGACACTACGACACCTTTAAGTGTACGAGGCCTGAGACACTATGACAAAGTAAGTGTACGAGGCCTGAGACACTATGACAATGTAAGTGTACGAGGCCTGAGACACGATAACACCAGTAAGTGTACGAGGCCTGAGAAACTATAACATATTAAGTGTACGAGGCCTGAGACACAATAACATATTAAGTGTACGAGGCCTGAGACACTTTGACACCAGTAAGTGTACGAGGCTTGAGAAACTATGACACATTAAGTGTACGAGGCCTGAGACACTATGGCACCGTAAGTGAACGAGGCCTGAGACACTATGACACAGTAAGTGAACGAGGCCTGAGACACTATGACACAGTAGGTGTACGAGGTCTCAGACACTATGACACCAGTAAGTGTAAGAGGTCTGAGACACTTTGACAGCAGTAAGTGTACGAGGCCTGAGACACTATGACACATTAAGTGTACGAGGCCTGAGACACTATGATACAGAAAGTGAACGAGGCCTGAGACACTATGACACCGGTTGGTGTACGAGGTCTGAGACACGAGACAACAGGTAAGTGTACGAGGTCTGAGACACTATGACACCAGTAGGAGTACGAGGTCTGAGACACTACGACACCATTAAGTGTGCGAGGTCTGAGACACTATGACACAGTAAGTGAACGAGGCCTGAGACACTATGACACAGTAAGAGAATGAAGCCTGATACCCCTTGACACAGTAAGTTTACGAGGTCTGAGTCGCTATGACACCAGTAAGTGTACGAGGTCTAAGACACTAGACACCAGTAAGTGTACGAGGCTTGAGACACTATGACACAGTAAGTGTACGAGGCCTGAGACACTATGACACAGTAAGTGAACGAGGCCAGAGACACTATGACACAGTAAGTGAACGAGGCCTGAGACACTATGACACAGTAAGTGAACGAGGCCTGAGACACTATGACACAGTAAGTGTACGAGGTCTCAGACACTATGACACCGGTATGTGTAAGAGGTCTGAGACACTATTACACAGTAAGTGTACGAGGCCTGAAACACTAGACAGAGTAAGTGTACGAGGCCTGAGACACTATGACACCAGAAAGTGTACGAGGCCTGAGACACTATGACACCTGTAAATGTACGAGGCCTCAGACACTATGACACCAGTAAGTGTACGAGGCCTGAGACACTATGACACAGTAATTGTACGAGGCTTGAGACACTATGACACAGCAAGTGTACGAGGTCTGAGACACTATTACACCAGGAGGTGTACGAGGTTTGAGACACTATGACACCAGTAAGTATACGAGGTCTGAGACACTATGACACCAGTAAGTGTACAATGTCTGAGACACTATGACACAGAAAGTGTACGAAGTCTGAGACACTAGACTGAGTAAGCGAACGAGGCCTGAGTAACTATGACACCAGTAAGTGAACGAGGCCTGAGACACTATGACACCAGTAAGTGTACGAGGCCTGAGACACTTGACACCAGTAAGTGTACGAGGTCTGAGACACTTCACACCAGTAAGTGTACGAGGCCTGAGACACTTGACACAGTAAGTGTACGAGGTCTGAGACACTTGACACCAGTAAGTGTACGAGGTCTGAGACACTTGACACCAGTAAGTGTACAAGGCCTGAGACACTTGACACCAGTAAGTGTACGAGGTCTGAGATACTTGAGAGCAGTAAGTGAACGAGGCCTGAGACACTATGACACCAGTATGTGTACGAGGCCTGAGACACTATGACACCAATAAGTGTACGTGGCCTGAGAAACTATGACACAGTAAGTGTTCGAGGCCTGAGACACTATGACACAGTAAGTGTACGACGCCTAAGACACTATGACACCAGTAAGTGTACGAGGCCTGAGACACTATGACACAGTAGGTGTACGAGTCCTGATACAATATGACACAGTAAGTGAATGAGTCCTGAGAGACTATGAAACAGTAAGTGAACGAGGCCTGAGACACTATGACACAGTATGTGAACGTGGCCTGAAACACTATGACACAATAAGTGTACGAGGCCTGAGACACTGTGACACAGTAAGTGAACGAGGCCTGACACACTAGACACCAATAAGTGTTCGAGGTCTGAGACACTGGTCACCAGTAAGTTTTCGAGGCCTGAGACAATATGACAGTAAGTGTACAAGCCCAGATACACTATAACACAGTAAGTGTACAAGGCCTGAGAATCTAGACACCAGTAAGTGTTCGAGGCCTGAGACAAAAGACACCAGTAAGTGTTCGAGGCCTGAGATACTAGACACCAGTATGAGTTCGAGGCCTGAGATAATATGACACAGTAAGTGTACGAGGCGTGAGACACTATGACACTAGAAAGTGTACGAGGCCTGAGATACTATGACACAGTAAGTGAACGAGGCCTCAGACACTATGACATAGTAAGTGTACGAGGCCTGAGACACTATGACAAAGTAAGTGTACGAGGCCTGAGACACGATAACACCAGTAAGTGTACGAGGCCTGAGTACACTATAACATATTAAGTGTACGAGGCCTGAGACACTATGACACCAGTTGGAGTACGAGGTCTGAGACACTACGACACCTTTAAGTGTACGAGGCCTGAGACACTATGACAAAGTAAGTGTACGAGGCCTGAGACACTATGACAAAGTAAGTGTACGAGGCCTGAGACACTATGACAAAGTAAGTGTACGAGGCCTGAGACACGATAACACCAGTAAGTGTACGAGGCCTGAGACACTATAACATATTAAGTGTACGAGGCCTGAGACACAATAACATATTAAGTGTACGAGGCCTGAGAGACTATGACACATTAAGTGTACGAGGCCTGAGACACTATGATACAGAAAGTGTACGAGGTCTAAGACACTAGACACCAGTAAGTGTACGAGGCCTGAGACACTATGACAGAGTAAGTGTACGAGGCCTGAGACACTATGACACAGTAAGTGAACGAGGTCTGAGACACTATGACACAGTAAGTGTACGAGGTCTCAGACACTATGACACCAGTATGTGTAAGAGGTCTGAGACACTATTACACAGTAAGTGTACGAGGCCTGAAACACTAGACAGAGTAAGTGAACGAAGCCTGAGACACTATGTCACCAGTAAGTGTACAAGGTATTAGACACTAAACAGAACAAGAGAACGAGGCATGAGACACTATGACACCAGTAAGCGTACGAGGCCTGAGACACTTGATACCAGTAGGTTACGAGGTCTGAGACACTTGACACCAGTAAGTGCACGAGGCCTGAGACACTTGACACCAGTAAGTGTCCGAGGTCTGAGACATTTGACACCAGAAGGTGTACAAGGCCTGAGACACTATAACACCAGTAAGTATACGAGGCCTGAGACACTATGACACAGTAAGGGAATGAGGCCTGAGACACAATGACACAGTACGTTTAAGAGGTCTGAGACACTATGACACCAGTAAGTGTACGAGGTCTAAGACACTAGACACCAGTAATTGTACGAGGCCCGAGGCACTATGACACAGCAAGTGTACGAGGCCTGAGACACTATGACACCAGAAAGTGTACGAGGCCTGAGACACTATGACACCTGTAAATGTACGAGGCCTCAGACACTATGACACCAGTAAGTGTACGAGGCCTGAGACACTATGACACAGTAATTGTACGAGGCTTGAGACACTATGACACAGTAAGTGTACGAGGTCTGAGACACTATTACACCAGCAGGTGTACGAGGTTTGAGACACTATGACACCAGTAAGTATACGAGGTCTGAGACACTATGACACCAGTAAGTGTACAATGTCTGAGACACTATGACACAGAAAGTGTACGAGGCCTGAGACACTAGACTGAGTAAGCGAACGAGGCCTAAGTAACTATGACACCAGTAAGTGAACGAGGCCTGAGACACTATGACACCAGTAAGTGTACGAGGCCTGAGACACTTGACACCAGAAAGTGTACGAGGTCTGAGACACTTGACACCAGTAAGTGTACGAGGCCTGAGACACTTGACACCAGTAAGTGTACGAGGTCTGAGACACTTGACACCAGTAAGTGTACGAGGTCTGAGACACTTGACACCAGTAAGTGTACGAGGCCTGAGACACTTGACACCAGTAAGTGTACGAGGTCTGAGATACTTGACAACAGTAAGTAAACGAGGCCTGAGACACTATGATACCAGAAAGTGAACGAGGCCTGAGACACTATGACACAGTAAGTGAACGAGGCCTGAGACACTATTACACAATAAGTGTACGAGGTCTCAGTCACTATGACACGAGTATGTGTAAGAGGTCTGAGGCACTATTACACAGTAAGTGTTCGAGGCCTGAAACACTAGACAGAGTAAGTGAACGAAGCCTGAGACACTATGTCACCAGTAAGTGTACAAGGAATTAGACACTAAACAGAGCAAGAGAACGAGGCATGAGACACTATGACACCAGTAAGCGTACGAGGCCTGAGACACTTGACACCAGTAAGTGTACGAGGTCTGAGGTACTTGACACCTGTAAGTGTACGGGGTCTGAGATACTTGACACCAGTAAGTGTATGAGGCCTGCGACCCTTGACACCAGTAAGTGTACGAGGCCTGAGACACTTAACACCAGTAAGTGTCTGAAGTCTGAGATATTTGACACCAGTAGGTGTACAAGGCCAGATACACTATGACACAGTAAGTGTACAAAAACCTGAGAATCTAGACACCAGTAAGTGTTCGAGGCCTGAGACACAAGACACCAGTAAGTGTTCGAGGCCTGAGACACTAGACACCAGTAAGAGTTCGAGGCTTGAGATAATATGACACAGTAAGTGTATGAGGCGTGAGACACTATGACACCAGAAAGTGCACGAGACCTGAGATACTATGACACAGTAAGTGAACGAGGCCTCAGACACTATGACACAGTAAGTGTACAAGGCCTGAGACATTATGACACCAGTAAGTGTACGAGGCCTGAGACACTATGACACCAATAAGTGTATGAGGCCTGAGACACTTTGACACAGTAAGTGTACGAGGCCTGAGAGACTATGACATAGTAAGTGTACGAGGCCTGAGACACTATGACACAGTAAGTGTTCGAGGCCTGAGACACTATGACACCAGTAGGAGTACGAGGTCTGAACACTACGACACCATTAAGTGTACGAGGCCTGAGACACTATGACACAGTAAGTGTACGAGGCCTGAGACACGATGACACCAGAAAGTGTACGAGACCTGAGAAACTATGACACAGTAAGTGAACGAGGCCTGAGACACTATGACACAGTAAGTGTACGAGGCCTGAGAAACTATGACACATTAAGTGTACGAGGCCTGAGACACTATGACACAGTAAGTGAACGAGGCCTGAGACACTATGATACAGTAAGTGAACGAGGCCTGAGACACTATGACACAGTAAGTGTACGAGGTCACAGACACTATGACACCAGTAAGTGTTAGAGGTCTGAGACACTATAACACAGTACGTGTACAACGCCTGAGACACTATGACACCAGTAGGAGAACGAGGTCTGAGACACTATGACACAGTAAGTGAACGAGGCCTTAGAAACTATGACATTGTAGGTGTACGATGCCTGAGACACTATGACATTGTAGGTGTACGAGACCTGAGACACTAGACAGAGTAACTGAACGAGGCCTGAGACACTAGACAGAGTAAGTGAACGAGGCCTGAGACACTTGACACCAGTAAGTTTACGAGGTCTGAGACACTTGACACCAGTAAGCGTACGAGGCCTAAGACACTTGACACCAGTAGGTGTACAAGGTCTGAGACACTATGACAGAGTAAGTGTACGAGGCCTGAGACACTATGACATCAGTAAGTGTACGAGGCCTGAGACACTATGACACAGTAAGTGTACGAGGCCTGAGACACTATGACACAGTAAGTGTACGACGCCTGAGACACTATGACATCAGTAAGTGTACGAGGCCTGAGACACTATGACACAGTAAGTGTACGACGCCTGAGACACTATGACATCAGTAAGTGAACGAGGCCTGAGACACTATGACACCAGTGAGTGTACGAGGCGTGAGACACTAGACACCAATATGTGAAGAGGATTGAGACACTATGACACAGTAAGTGAACGAGGCCTGAGACACTATGACACAGTAAGGGAATGAGGCCTGAGTCACTATGACACAGCAAGTGAACGACGCCTGAGACACTATGATACCAGAAAGTGTACGAGGCCTGAGACACTATGACACAGTAAGGGAATGAGGCCTGAGTCACTATGACACAGCAAGTGAACAACGCCTGAGACACTATGATACCAGAAAGTGTACGAGGCCTGAGACACTATGACACCAGAAAGTGTACGAGGCCTGAGACACTATGAAACCATTAAGTGTGCGAGGTCTGAGACACTATGACACAGTAAGTGAACGAGGCCTGAGACACTATGACACAGTAAGGGAATGAGGCCTGATACCCCTTGACACAGTAAGTTTACGAGGTCTGAGTCGCTATGACACCAGTAAGTGTACGAGGTCTGAGTCGCTATGACACCAGTAAGTGTACGAGGTCTAAGACACTAGACACCAGTAAGTGTACGAGGCCTGAGACACTATGACACAGTAAGTGTACGAGGCCTGAGACACTATGACACTGTAAGTGAACGAGGCCTGAGACACTATGACACAGTAAGTGAACGAGGCCTGAGACACTATGACACAGTAAGTGAACGAGGCCTGAGACACTATGACACAGTAAGTGTACGAGGTCTCAGACACTATGACACCAGTATGTGTAAGAGGTCGGAGACACTATTACACAGTAAGTGTTCGAGGCCTGAAACACTAGACAGAGTAAGTGAACGAAGCCTGAGACACTATGTCACCAGTAAGTGTACAAGGTATTAGACACTAAACAGAGCAAGAGAACGAGGCATGAGACACTATGACACCAGTAAGCGTACGAGGCCTGAGACACTTGATACCAGTAGGTGTACGAGGTCTGAGACACTTGACACCATTAAGTGTACGAGGCCTGAGACACTTGACACCAGTAAGTGTCCAAGGTCTGAGACATTTGACACCAGAAGGTGTACAAGGCCTGAGACACTATAAAACCAGTAAGTGTACGAGGCCTGAGACACTATGACACAGTAAGGGAATGAGACCTGAGACACAATGACACAGTACGTTTACGAGGTCTGAGACACTATGACACCAGTAAGTGTACGAGGTCTAAGACACTAGACACCAGTAATTGTACGAGGCCCGAGACACTATGACACAGCAAGTGTACGAGGCCTGAGACACTATGACACCAGAAAGTGTACGAGGCCTGAGACACTATGACACCTGTAAGTGTACGAGGCCTCAGACACTATGACACCAGTAAATGTACGAGGCCTGAGACACTATGACACCAGTAAGTGTACGAGGCATCAGACACATTTACACACTAAGTGTACGAGGCCTGAGACACTATGACACAGTAAGTGTACGAGGCCTGAGACACTATGACACCAGTAAGTGTACGAGGTCTGAGACACTATGACAAAGTAAGTGTACGAGGCCTGAGACACTAAGACACAGTAAGTGTACGAGGTCTGAGACACTATTACACCAGCAGGTGTACGAGGTCTGAGGCACTATGACACCAGTAAGTATACGAGGTCTGAGACACTATGACACAGTAAGGGAATGAGGCCTGAGATACTATGACGCAGTAAGTTTACGAGGTCTGAGACACTATGACACTAGTAAGTGTACGAGGTCTGAGACACTAGACACCAGTAAGTATACGACGCCTGAGACACTATGACACAGCAAGTGAACGAAGCCTGAGACACTATGACACCAGAAAGTGTACGAGGCCTGAGACACTAAGATACCATTAAGTGTACGAGGCCGGAGACACTATGACACCAGTAAGTGTACGAGGCCTAAGACAGTATTACACAGTAAGTGTACGAGGCCTGAGACTCTATTACACAGTAAGTGTACGAGGCCTGAGACACTATGACACCAGTAAGTATACGAGGTCTGAGACACTATGACACCAATAAGTGTACGTGGCCTGAGACACTATGACACAGTAAGTGTTCGAGGCCTGAGACTCTATGACACCAGTAAGTGTTGGAGGCCTGAGACACTATGACACAGTAGGTGTACGAGTCCTGATACAATATGACACAGTAAGTGAATGAGGCCTGAGAGAATATGACACAGTAAGTGTACGAGGCCTGAGACATTATGACACAGTAAGTGTACGCGGTCTGAGACACTATTACACCAGCAGGTGTACGAGGTCTCAGATACTATGACACCAGTAACTATACGATGTCTGAGACACTATGACACAGTAAGTGTACGAGACCTGCGACACTATAACACAATAAGTGTACGAGACCTGAGACACTAGACAGAGTAAGTGAACGAGGCCTTAGACACTTGACTGAGTAAGCGAACGAGGCCTGAGACAGTATGACACCAGTAAGTGAACGAGGCCTGAGACACTAGACAGAGTAAGTGAACGAGGCCTGAGACACTAGACAGAGAAAGTGAGCGAGACCTGAGACACCATGACAAGAGTAAGTGTACGAGGCCTGAGACACTTGACACCAGAAAGTGTAGGATGTCTTTAACACTTGACACCAGTAAGTGTACAAGGCCTGAGACACTTGACACCAGTAAGTGTACAAGGTCTGAGACACTTGACAGCAGTAAGTGTACGAGGCCTGAGACACTATGACACCAATAAGTGTACGTGGCCTGAGACACTATGACACAGTAAGTGTTCGAGGCCTGAGACACTATGACACAGTAAGTGTACGACGCCTAAGACACTATGACACCAGTATGTGTACGAGGCCTGAGACACTATGACACAGTAGGTGTACGAGTCCTGATACAATATGACACAGTAAGTGAATGAGGCCTGAGAGACCATGAAACAGTAAGTGAACGAGGCCTGAGACACTATGACACAGTATGTGAACGAGGCCTGAAACACTATGACACAATAAGTGTACGAGGCCTGAGACACTATGACACAGTAGGTGAACGAGGCCTGACACACTAGACACCAATAATTGTTCTAGGTCTGAGACACTGGTCACCAGTAAGTGTTCGAGGCCTGAGACAATATGACAGTAAGTGTACAAGGCCAGATACACTATGACACAGTAAGTGTACAAGGCCTGAGAATCTAGACACCAGTAAGTGTTCGAGGCCTGAGACACAAGACACCAGTAAGTGTTCGAGGCCTGAGACACTAGACACCAGTAAGAGTTCGAGGCCTGAGATAATATGACACAGTAAGTGTACGAAGCGTGAGACACTATGACACCAGAAAGTGTACGAGGCCTGAAATACTATGACACAGTAAGTGAACGAGGCCTCAGACACAATGACATAGTAAGTGTACGAAGCCTGAGACATTATGACACCAGTAAGTGTACGAGGCCTGAGACACTATGACACCAGTAAGTGTACGAGGCCTGAGACACTTTGACACAGTAAGTGCACGAGGCCTGAGAGACTATGACATAGTAAGTGTACGAGGCCTGAGACACTATGACACAGAAAGTGAACGAGGCCTTAGAAACTATGACACAGTAGGTGTACGAGGCCTGAGACACGAGACACCAGTAAGTGTCCGAGGCCTGAGACACTATGACACAGTAAGTGTACGAGGCCTGAGACACTATGACACCAGTTGGAGAACGAGGTCTGGGACACTACGACACCTTTAAGTGTACGAGGCCTGAGACACTATGACAAAGTAAGTGTACGAGGCCTGAGACACGATAACAGCAGAAAGTGTACGAGACCTGAGAAACTATGACACAGAAAGTGAACGAGGCCTGAGTCACTATGACACCAGTAAGTGTACGAGGCCTGAGACACTATAACATAGTAAGTGTACGAGGCCTGAGACACTTTGACACCAGTAAGTGTACGAGGCTTGAGAAACTATGACACATTAAGTGTACGAGACCTGAGACACTATGGCACCGTAAGTGAACGAGGCCTGAAACACTATGACACAGTAAGTGAACGAGGCCTGAGACACTATGACACAGTAAGTGTACGAGGTCTCAGACACTATGACACCAGTAAGTGTAAGAGGTCTGAGACACTTTGACAGCAGTAAGTGTACAAGGCCTGAGAGACTATGACACATTAAGTGTACGAGGCCTGAGACACTATGACACAGAAAGTGAACGAGGCATTAGAAACTATGACACAGTAGGTGTACGAGGCCTGAGACACTATGACACCAGTAGGTGTACGAGGTCTGAGACACGAGACACCAGTAAGTGTACGAGGCCTGAGACACTATGACACAGTAAGTGTACGAGGCCTGAGACACTATGACACCAGTTGGAGTACGAGGTCTGAGACACTACGACACCTTTAAGTGTACGAGGCCTGAGACACTATGAAAAAGTAAGTGTACGAGGCCTGAGACACTATGACAAAGTAAGTGTACGAGGCCTGAGACACTATGACAAAGTAAGTGTACGAGGCCTGAGACACGATAACACCAGTAAGTGTACGAGGCCTGAGACACTATAACATATTAAGTGTACGAGGCCTGAGACACAATAACATATTAAGTGTACGAGGCCTGAGAGACTATGACACATTAAGTGTACGAGGCCTGAGACACTATGATACAGAAAGTGTACGAGGTCTAAGACACTAGACACCAGTAAGTGTACGAGGCCTGAGACAATATGACAGAGTAAGTGTACGAGGCCTGAGACACTATGACACAGTAAGTGAACGAGGTCTGAGACACTATGACACAGTAAGTGTACGAGGCCTGAAACACTAGACAGAGTAAGTGAACGAAGCCTGAGACACTATGTCACCAGTAAGTGTACAAGGTATTAGACACTAAACAGAACAAGAGAACGAGGCATGAGACACTATGACACCAGTAAGCGTACGAGGCCTGAGACACTTGATACCAGTAGGTGTACGAGGTCTGAGACACTTGACACCAGTAAGTGCACGAGGCCTGAGACACTTGACACCAGTAAGTGTCCGAGGTCTGAGACATTTGACACCAGAAGGTGTACAAGGCCTGAGACACTATAACACCAGTAAGTATACGAGGCCTGAGACACTATGACACAGTAAGGGAATGAGGCCTGAGACACAATGACACAGTACGTTTAAGAGGTCTGAGACACTATGACACCAGTAAGTGTACGAGGTCTAAGACACTAGACACCAGTAATTGTACGAGGCCCGAGGCACTATGACACAGCAAGTGTACGAGGCCTGAGACACTATGACACCAGAAAGTGTACAAGGCCTGAGACACTATGACACCTGTAAATGTACGAGGCCTCAGACACTATGACACCAGTAAGTGTACGAGGCCTGAGACACTATGACACAGTAATTGTACGAGGCTTGAGACACTATGACACAGTAAGTGTACGAGGTCTGAGACACTATTACACCAGCAAGTGTACGAGGTTTGAGACACTATGACACCAGTAAGTATACGAGGTCTGAGACACTATGACACCAGTAAGTGTACAATGTCTGAGACACTATGACACAGAAAGTGTACGAGGCCTGAGACACTAGACTGAGTAAGCGAACGAGGCCTGAGTAACTATGACACCAGTAAGTGAACGAGGCCTGAGACACTATGACACCAGTAAGTGTACGAGGCCTGAGACACTTGACACCAGTAAGTGTACGAGGTCTGAGACACTTGACACCAGTAAGTGTACGAGGCCTGAGACACTTGACACCAGTAAGTGTACGAGGTCTGAGACACTTGACACCAGTAAGTGTACGAGGTCTGAGACACTTGACACCAGTAAGTGTACGAGGCCTGAGACACTTGACACCAGTAAGTGTACGAGGTCTGAGATACTTGACAACAGTAAGTAAACGAGGCCTGAGACACTATGACACCAGAAAGTGAACGAGGCCTGAGACACTATGACACAGTAAGTGAACGAGGCCTGAGACACTATTACACAATAAGTGTACGAGGTCTCAGTCACTATGACACGAGTATGTGTAAGAGGTCTGAGGCACTATTACACAGTAAGTGTTCGAGGCCTGAAACACTAGACAGAGTAAGTGAACGAAGCCTGAGACACTATGTCACCAGTAAGTGTACAAGGAATTAGACACTAAACGGAGCAAGAGAACGAGGCATGAGACACTATGACACCAGTAAGCGTACGAGGCCTGAGACACTTGACACCAGTAAGTGTACGAGGTCTGAGGTACTTGACACCTGTAAGTGTACGAGGTCTGAGATACTTGACACCAGTAAGTGTACGAGGCCTGAGACACTTAACACCAGTAAGTGTCTGAAGTCTGAGATATTTGACACCAGTAGGTGTACAAGGCCAGATACACTATGGCACAGTAAGTGTACAAAAACCTGAGAATCTAGACACCAGTAAGTGTTCGAGGCCTGAGACACAAGACACCAGTAAGTGTTCGAGGCCTGAGACACTAGACACCAGTAAGAGTTCGAGGCTTGAGATAATATGACACAGTAAGTGTATGAGGCGTGAGACACTATGACACCAGAAAGTGCACGAGGCCTGAGATACTATGACACAGTAAGTGAACGAGGCCTCAGACACTATGACACAGTAAGTGTACGAGGCCTGAGACATTATGACACCAGTAAGTGTACGAGGCCTGAGACACTATGACACCAATAAGTGTACGAGGCCTGAGACACTTTGACACAGTAAGTGTACGAGGCCTGAGAGACTATGACATAGTAAGTGTACGAGGCCTGAGACACTATGACACAGTAAGTGTTCGAGGCCTGAGACACTATGACACCAGTAGGAGTACGAGGTCTGAACACTACGAAACCATTAAGTGTACGAGGCCTGAGACACTATGACACAGTAAGTGTACGAGGCCTGAGACACGATGACACCAGAAAGTGTACGAGACCTGAGAAACTATGACACAGTAAGTGAACGAGGCCTGAGACACTATGACACAGTAAGTGTACGAGGCCTGAGAAACTATGACACATTAAGTGTACGAGGCCTGAGACACTATGACACAGTAAGTGAACGAGGCCTGAGACACTATGATACAGTAAGTGAACGAGGCCTGAGACACTATGACACAGTAAGTGTACGAGGTCTCAGACACTATGACACCAGTAAGTGTTAGAGGTCTGAGACACTATAACACAGTACGTGTACAAGGCCTGAGACACTATGACACCAGTAGGAGAACGAGGTCTGAGACACTATGACACAGTAAGTGAACGAGGCCTTAGAAACTATGACATTGTAGGTGTACGATGCCTGAGACACTATGACATTGTAGGTGTACGAGACCTGAGACACTAGACAGAGTAACTGAACGAGGCCTGAGACACTAGACAGAGTAAGTGAACGAGGCCTGAGACACTTGACACCAGTAAGTTTACGAGCTCTGAGACACTTGACACCAGTAAGCGTACGAGGCCTAAGACACTTGACACCAGTAGGTGTACAAGGTCTGAGACACTATGACAGAGTAAGTGTACGAGGCCTGAGACACTATGACATCAGTAAGTGTACGAGGCCTGAGACACTATGACACAGTAAGTGTACGAGGCCTGAGACACTATGACACAGTAAGTGTACGACGCCTGAGACACTATGACATCAGTAAGTGTACGAGGCCTGAGACTCTATGACACAGTAAGTGTACGACGCCTGAGACACTATGACATCTGTAAGTGAACGAGGCCTGAGACACTATGACACCAGTGAGTGTACGAGGCGTGAGACACTAGACACCAATATGTGAAGAGGATTGAGACACTATGACACAGTAAGTGAACGAGGCCTGAGACACTATGACACAATAAGTGAACAAGGCCTAAGACACTATGACACAGTAAGAGAACGAGGCCTGAGACACTATGACAGAGTAAGGGAATGAGGCTTGAGACACTATGACACAGTAAGTTTACGAGGTCTGAGACACAATGACACCAGTAGGTGTACGAGGTCTGAGACACTAGACACCAGTAAGTGTACGAGGCCTGAGACACTTGACACCAGTAAGTGTATGAGGCTTGAGACCCTTGACACCAGTAAGTTTACGAGGCCTGAGACACTTGAAACCAGTAAGTGTCCGAGGTCTGAGACATTTGACACCAGTAGGTGTACAAGGCCTGAGACATTATGACACCAGTAAGGGTACGAGGCCTGAGATGCTAGACACCAATAAATGTAAGAGGTCTGAGACACTATGACTCAGTATGTGAACGAGGCCTGAGACACTATGACACAGTAAGGGAATGAGGCCTGAGTCACTATGACACAGCAAGTGAACGACGCCTGAGACACTATGATACCAGAAAGTGTACGAGGCCTGAGACACTATGACACCAGAAAGTGTACGAGGCCTGAGACACTATGAAACCATTAAGTGTGCGAGGTCTGAGACACTATGACACAGTAAGTGAACGAGGCCTGAGACACTATGACACAGTAAGGGAATGAGGCCTGATACCCCTTGACACAGTAAGTTTACGAGGTCTGAGTCGCTATGACACCAGTAAGTGTACGAGGTCTGAGTCGCTATGACACCAGTAAGTGTACGAGGTCTAAGACACTAGACACCAGTAAGTGTACGAGGCCTGAGACACTATGACACAGTAAGTGTACGAGGCCTGAGACACTATGACACTGTAAGTGAACGAGGCCTGAGACACTATGACACAGTAAGTGAACGAGGCCTGAGACACTATGACACAGTAAGTGAACGAGGCCTGAGACACTATGACACAGTAAGTGTACGAGGTCTCAGACACTATGACACCAGTATGTGTAAGAGGTCGGAGACACTATTACACAGTAAGTGTTCGAGGCCTGAAACACTAGACAGAGTAAGTGAACGAAGCCTGAGACACTATGTCACCAGTAAGTGTACAAGGTATTAGACACTAAACAGAGCAAGAGAACGAGGCATGAGACACTATGACACCAGTAAGCGTACGAGGCCTGAGACACTTGATACCAGTAGGTGTACGAGGTCTGAGACACTTGACACCAGTAAGTGTACGAGGCCTGAGACACTTGACACCAGTAAGTGTCCAAGGTCTGAGACATTTGACACCAGAAGGTGTACAAGGCCTGAGACACTATAAAACCAGTAAGTGTACGAGGCCTGAGACACTATGACACAGTAAGGGAATGAGACCTGAGACACAATGACACAGTACGTTTACGAGGTCTGAGACACTATGACACCAGTAAGTGTACGAGGTCTAAGACACTAGACACCAGTAATTGTACGAGGCCCGAGACACTATGACACAGCAAGTGTACGAGGCCTGAGACACTATGACACCAGAAAGTGTACGAGGCCTGAGACACTATGACACCTGTAAGTGTACGAGGCCTCAGACACTATGACACCAGTAAATGTACGAGGCCTGAGACACTATGACACCAGTAAGTGTACGAGGCATCAGACACATTTACACACTAAGTGTACGAGGCCTGAGACACTATGACACAGTAAGTGTACGAGGCCTGAGACACTATGACACCAGTAAGTGTACGAGGTCTGAGACACTATGACAAAGTAAGTGTACGAGGCCTGAGACACTAAGACACAGTAAGTGTACGAGGTCTGAGACACTATTACACCAGCAGGTGTACGAGGTCTGAGGCACTATGACACCAGTAAGTATACGAGGTCTGAGATACTATGACACAGTAAGGGAATGAGGCCTGAGACACTATGACGCAGTAAGTTTACGAGGTCTGAGACACTATGACACAGCAAGTGAACGAAGCCTGAGACACTATGACACCAGAAAGTGTACGAGGCCTGAGACACTAAGATACCATTAAGTGTACGAGGCCGGAGACACTATGACACCAGTAAGTGTACGAGGCCTAAGACAGTATTACACAGTAAGTGTACGAGGCCTGAGACTCTATTACACAGTAAGTGTACGAGGCCTGAGACACTATGACACCAGTAAGTATACGAGGTCAGAGACACTATGACACCAATAAGTGTACGTGGCCTGAGACACTATGACACAGTAAGTGTTCGAGGCCTGAGACTCTATGACACCAGTAAGTGTTGGAGGCCTGAGACACTATGACACAGTAGGTGTACGAGTCCTGATACAATATGACACAGTAAGTGAATGAGGCCTGAGAGACTATGACACAGTAAGTGTACGAGGCCTGAGACATTATGACAGAGTAAGTGTACGCGGTCTGAGACACTATTACACCAGCAGGTGTACGAGGTCTCAGACACTATGACACCAGTAAGTATACGAGGTCTGAGACACTATGACACCAGTAACTATACGATGTCTGAGACACTATGACACAGTAAGTGTACGAGACCTGCGACACTATAACACAATAAGTGTACGAGACCTGAGACACTAGACAGAGAAAGTGAACGAGGCCTTAGACACTTGACTGAGTAAGCGAACGAGGCCTGAGACAGTATGACACCAGTAAGTGAACGAGGCCTGAGACACTAGACAGAGTAAGTGAACGAGGCCTGAGACACTAGACAGAGAAAGTGAACGAGACCTGAGACACCATGACAAGAGTAAGTGTAAGAGGCCTGAGACACTTGACACCAGAAAGTGTAGGATGTCTTTAACACTTGACACCAGTAAGTGTACGAGGCCTGAGACACTTGACACCAGTAAGTGTACAAGGTCTGAGACACTTGACAGCAGTAAGTGTACGAGGCCTGAGACACTGTGACACCAATAAGTGTACGTGGCCTGAGACACTATGACACAGTAAGTGTTCGAGGCCTGAGACACTATGACACAGTAAGTGTACGACGCCTAAGACACTATGACACCAGTATGTGTACGAGGCCTGAGACACTATGACACAGTAGGTGTACGAGTCCTGATACAATATGACACAGTAAGTGAATGAGGCCTGAGAGACCATGAAACAGTAAGTGAACGAGGCCTGAGACACTATGACACAGTATGTGAACGAGGCCTGAAACACTATGACACAATAAGTGTACGAGGCCTGAGACACTATGACACAGTAGGTGAACGAGGCCTGACACACTAGACACCAATAAGTGTTCTAGGTCTGAGACACTGGTCACCAGTAAGTGTTCGAGGCCTGAGACAATATGACAGTAAGTGTACAAGGCCAGATACACTATGAGACAGTAAGTGTACAAGGCCTGAGAATCTAGACACCAGTAAGTGTTCGAGGCCTGAGACACAAGACACCAGTAAGTGTTCGAGGCCTGAGACACTAGACACCAGTAAGAGTTCGAGGCCTGAGATAATATGACACAGTAAGTGTACGAGGCGTGAGACACTATGACACCAGAAAGTGTACGAGGCCTGAAATACTATGACACAGTAAGTGAACGAGGCCTCAGACACAATGACATAGTAAGTGTACGAAGCCTGAGACATTATGACACCAGTAAGTGTACGAGGCCTGAGACACTATGACACCAGTAAGTGTACGAGGCCTGAGACACTTTGACACAGTAAGTGCACGAGGCCTGAGAGACTATGACATAGTAAGTGTACGAGGCCTGAGACACTATGATACAGAAAGTGAACGAGGCCTTAGAAACTATGACACAGTAGGTGTACGAGGCCTGAGACACTATGACACCAGTAGGTGTACGAGGTCTAAGACACGAGACACCAGTAAGTGTACGAGGCCTGAGACACTATGACACAGTAAGTGTACGAGGCCTGAGACACTATGACACCAGTTGGAGAACGAGGTCTGAGACACTACGACACCTTTAAGTGTACGAGGCCTGAGACACTATGACAAAGTAAGTGTACGAGGCCTGAGACACGATAACAGCAGAAAGTGTACGAGACCTGAGAAACTATGACACAGAAAGTGAACGAGGCCTGAGTCACTATGACACCAGTAAGTGTACGAGGCCTGAGACACTATAACATAGTAAGTGTACGAGGCCTGAGACACTTTGACACCAGTAAGTGTACGAGGCTTGAGAAACTATGACACATTAAGTGTACGAGACCTGAGACACTATGGCACCGTAAGTGAACGAGGCCTGAGACACTATGACACAGTAAGTGAACGAGGCCTGAGACACTATGACACAGTAAGTGTACGAGGTCTCAGACACTATGACACCAGTAAGTGTAAGAGGTCTGAGACACTTTGACAGCAGTAAATGTACAAGGCCTGAGAGACTATGACACATTAAGTGTACGAGGCCTGAGACACTATGACACAGAAAGTGAACGAGGCCTGAGACACTATGACACCGGTTGGTGTACGAGGTCTGACACACGAGACAACAGTAAGTGTACGAGGTATGAGACACTATGACACCAGTAGGAGTACGAGGTCTGAGACACTACGACACCATTAAGTGTGCGAGGTCTGAGACACTATGACACAGAAAGTGAACGAGGCCTGAGACACTATGACACCGGTTGGCGTACGAGGTCTGACACACGAGACAACAGTAAGTGTACGAGGTATGAGACACTATGACACCAGTAGGAGTACGAGGTCTGAGACACTACGACACCATTAAGTGTGCGAGGTCTGAGACACTATGACACAGTAAGTAAACGAGGCCTGAGACACTATGACACAGTAAGGGAATGAGGCCTGATACCCCTTGACACAGTAAGTTTACGAGGTCTGAGTCGCTATGACACCAGTAAGTGTACGAGGTCTAAGACACTAGACACCAGTAAGTGTACGAGGCCTGAGACACTATGATACAGTAAGTGTACGAGGCCTGAGACACTATGACACAGTAAGTGAACGAGGCCTGAGACACTTGACACCAGTAAGTGTACGAGGCCTGAGACACTTGACACCAGTAAGTGTACGAGGTCTGAGACACTATGACACCAGTAAGTGTACGAGGCCTGAGACACTTGACACCAGTAAGTGTACGAGGCCTGAGACACTATGACACCAGTAAGTGTACGAGGCCTGAGACACTTGACACCAGTAAGTGTACGAGGCCTGAGACAATATGACACCAGAAAGTGAACGAGGCCTGAGACACTATGACACAGTAAGTGAACGAGGCCTGAGATACTATTACACAGTAAGTGTACGATGTCTCAGTCACTATGACACCAGTATGTGTAAGAGGTCTGAGACATTTGACACCAGAAGGTGTACAAGGCCTGAGACACTATAACACCAGTAAGTGTACGAGGCCTGAGACACTATGACACAGTAAGGGAATGTGGCCTGAGACACAATGACACAGTACGTTTAAGAGGTCTGAGACACTATGACACCAGTAAGTGTACGAGGTCTAAGACACTAGACACCAGTAATTGTACGAGGCCTCAGACACTATGACACCAGTAAGTGTACGAGGCCTGAGACACTATGACACAGTAATTGTACGAGGCTTGAGACACTATTACACCAGCAGGTGTACGAGGTCTGAGACACTATGACACCAGAAAGTATACGAGGTCTGAGACACTATGACACCAGTAAGTGTACAATGTCTGAGACACTATGACACAGAAATTGTACGAGACCTGAGACACTAGACAGAGTAAGCGAACGAGGCCTGAGTAACTATGACACCAGTAAGTGAACGAGGCCTGAGACACTATGACACCAGTAAGTGTACGAGGCCTGAGACACTTAACACCAGTAAGTGTACGAGGTCTGAGACACTTGACACCAGTAAGTGTACGAGGCCTGAGACACTATGACACCAGAAAGTGAACGAGGCCTGAGACACTATGACACAGTAAGTGAACGAGGCCTGAGACACTATTACACAGTAAGTGTACGAGGTCTCAGTCACTATGACACCAGTATGTGTAAGAGGTCTGAGACACTATTACACAGTAAGTGTACGAGGCCTGAAACACTAGACAGAGTAAGTGAACGAAGCCTGAGACACTATGTCACTAGTAAGTGTACAAGGAATTAGACACTAAACAGAGCAAGTGAACGAGGCATGAGACACTATGACACCAGTAAGCGTACGAGGCCTGAGACACTTGACACCAGTAAATGTATGAGGTCTGAGGTACTTGACACCTGTAAGTGTACGAGGTCTGAGATACTTGACACCAGTAACTGTATGAGGCCTGCGACCCTTGACACCAGTAAGTGTACGAGGCCTGAGACACTTGACACCAGTAAGTGTTTGAAGTCTGAGATATTTGACACCAGTAGGTGTACAAGGCCTGAGACACTCTAACACCAGTAAGTTTGCGAGGCCTGAGACACTAGACACCAATAAGTGTTCGAGGTCTGAGACACTTGACACCAGTAAGTGTTCGAGGCCTGAGACAATGTGACACAGTAAGTGTACAAGGCCAGATACACTATGACACAGTAAGTGTACAAAAACCTGAGAATCTAGACACCAGTAAGTGTAGGAGGCCTGAGACACAAGACACCAGTAAGTGTTGGAGGCCTGAGACACTAGACACCAGTAAGAGTTCGAGGCTTGAGATAATATGACACAGCAAGTGTACGAGGCGTGAGACACTATTACACCAGAAAGTGCACGAGGCCTGAGATACTATGACACAGTAAGTGAACGAGGCCTCAGACACTATGACACAGAAAGTGTACGAGGCCTGAGACACTTTGACACAGTAAGTGTACAAGGCCTGAGAGACTATGACATAGTAAGTGTACGAGGCCTGAGACACTATGACACAGTAAGTGTACGAGGCCTGAGACACTATGACACCAGTAGGAGCACGAGGTCTGAGACACGATGACACCAGAAATGACACAGTAAGTGAACGAGGCCTGAGACACTATGACACAGTAAGTGTACGAGGCCTGAGACACGATGACACCAGAAAGTGTACGAGACCTGAGAAACTATGACACAGTAAGTGAACGAGGCCTGAAACACTATGACACAGTAAGTGTACGAGGCCTGAGAAACTATGACACCAGTAAGTGTACGAGGCTTGAGAAACTATGACACATTAAGTGTACGAGGCCTGAGACACTATGACACAGTAAGTGAACGAGGCCTGAGACACTATGACACAGTAAGTGAACGAGGCCTGAGACACTATGACACAGTAAGTGTACGGAGTCTCAGACACTATGACACCAGTAAGTATAAGAGGTCTGAGACACTATAACACAGTACGTGTACGAGGTCTGAGACACTATGACACAGTAAGTGAACGAGGCCATAGAAACTATGACATTGTAGGTGTACGATGCCTGAGGCACTATGACATTGTAGGTGTACGAGGCCTGAGACACTAGACAGAGTAACTGAACGAGGCCTGAGACACTAGACTGAGTAAGCGAACGAGGCCTGAGTGACTATGACACCAGTAAGTGAACGAGGCCTGAGACACTATGACACCAGTTAGTGTACGAGGCCTGAGACACTTGACACCAGTAAGTTTACGAGGTCTGAGACACTTGACACCAGTAAGCGTACGAGGCCTAAGACACTTGACACCAGTAGGTGTACAAGGTCTGAGACACTATGACAGAGTAAGTGTACGAGGAATGAGAGACTATGACACCAGTAAGCGTACGAGGCCTGAAACTCTATGACACAGTAAGTGAACGAGGCCTGAGACACTATGACACAGTAAGTGTACGAGGCCTGAGACACTATGACACCAGTAAGTGTACGAGGCCTGAGACACTATGACACAGTAAGGGAATGTGGCCTGAGACACAATGACACAGTACGTTTAAGAGGTCTGAGACACTATGACACCAGTAAGTGTACGAGGTCTAAGACACTAGACACCAGTAATTGTACGAGGCCTCAGACACTATGACACCAGTAAGTGTACGAGGCCTGAGACACTATGACACCAGTAAGTGTACGAGGCCTGAGACACTTGACACCAGTAAGTGTACGAGGCCTGAGACACTATGACACCAGTAAGTGTACGAGGCCTGAGACACTTGACACCAGTAAGTGTACGAGGCCTGAGACAATATGACACCAGAAAGTGAACGAGGCCTGAGACACTATGACACAGTAAGTGAACGAGGCCTGAGATACTATTACACAGTAAGTGTACGATGTCTCAGTCACTATGACACCAGTATGTGTAAGAGGTCTGAGACATTTGACACCAGAAGGTGTACAAGGCCTCAGACACTATAACACCAGTAAGTGTACGAGGCCTGAGACACTATGACACAGTAAGGGAATGTGGCCTGAGACACAATGACACAGTACGTTTAAGAGGTCTGAGACACTATGACACCAGTAAGTGTACGAGGTCTAAGACACTAGACACCAGTAATTGTACGAGGCCTCAGACACTATGACACCAGTAAGTGTACGAGGCCTGAGACACTATGACACAGTAATTGTACGAGGCTTGAGACACTATTACACCAGCAGGTGTACGAGGTCTGAGACACTATGACACCAGAAAGTATACGAGGTCTGAGACACTATGACACCAGTAAGTGTACAATGTCTGAGACACTATGACACAGAAATTGTACGAGACCTGAGACACTAGACAGAGTAAGCGAACGAGGCCTGAGTAACTATGACACCAGTAAGTGAACGAGGCCTGAGACACTATGACACCAGTAAGTGTACGAGGCCTGAGACACTTAACACCAGTAAGTGTACGAGGTCTGAGACACTTGACACCAGTAAGTGTACGAGGCCTGAGACACTATGACACCAGAAAGTGAACGAGGCCTGAGACACTATGACACAGTAAGTGAACGAGGCCTGAGACACTATTACACAGTAAGTGTACGAGGTCTCAGTCACTATGACACCAGTATGTGTAAGAGGTCTGAGACACTATTACACAGTAAGTGTACGAGGCCTGAAACACTAGACAGAGTAAGTGAACGAAGCCTGAGACACTATGTCACTAGTAAGTGTACAAGGAATTAGACACTAAACAGAGCAAGTGAACGAGGCATGAGACACTATGACACCAGTAAGCGTACGAGGCCTGAGACACTTGACACCAGTAAATGTATGAGGTCTGAGGTACTTGACACCTGTAAGTGTACGAGGTCTGAGATACTTGACACCAGTAACTGTATGAGGCCTGCGACCCTTGACACCAGTAAGTGTACGAGGCCTGAGACACTTGACACCAGTAAGTGTTTGAAGTCTGAGATATTTGACACCAGTAGGTGTACAAGGCCTGAGACACTCTAACACCAGTAAGTTTGCGAGGCCTGAGACACTAGACACCAATAAGTGTTCGAGGTCTGAGACACTTGACACCAGTAAGTGTTCGAGGCCTGAGACAATGTGACACAGTAAGTGTACAAGGCCAGATACACTATGACACAGTAAGTGTACAAAAACCTGAGAATCTAGACACCAGTAAGTGTAGGAGGCCTGAGACACAAGACACCAGTAAGTGTTGGAGGCCTGAGACACTAGACACCAGTAAGAGTTCGAGGCTTGAGATAATATGACACAGCAAGTGTACGAGGCGTGAGACACTATTACACCAGAAAGTGCACGAGGCCTGAGATACTATGACACAGTAAGTGAACGAGGCCTCAGACACTATGACACAGAAAGTGTACGAGGCCTGAGACACTTTGACACAGTAAGTGTACAAGGCCTGAGAGACTATGACATAGTAAGTGTACGAGGCCTGAGACACTATGACACAGTAAGTGTACGAGGCCTGAGACACTATGACACCAGTAGGAGCACGAGGTCTGAGACACGATGACACCAGAAATGACACAGTAAGTGAACGAGGCCTGAGACACTATGACACAGTAAGTGTACGAGGCCTGAGACACGATGACACCAGAAAGTGTACGAGACCTGAGAAACTATGACACAGTAAGTGAACGAGGCCTGAAACACTATGACACAGTAAGTGTACGAGGCCTGAGAAACTATGACACCAGTAAGTGTACGAGGCTTGAGAAACTATGACACATTAAGTGTACGAGGCCTGAGACACTATGACACAGTAAGTGAACGAGGCCTGAGACACTATGACACAGTAAGTGAACGAGGCCTGAGACACTATGACACAGTAAGTGTACGGAGTCTCAGACACTATGACACCAGTAAGTATAAGAGGTCTGAGACACTATAACACAGTACGTGTACGAGGTCTGAGACACTATGACACAGTAAGTGAACGAGGCCATAGAAACTATGACATTGTAGGTGTACGATGCCTGAGGCACTATGACATTGTAGGTGTACGAGGCCTGAGACACTAGACAGAGTAACTGAACGAGGCCTGAGACACTAGACTGAGTAAGCGAACGAGGCCTGAGTGACTATGACACCAGTAAGTGAACGAGGCCTGAGACACTATGACACCAGTTAGTGTACGAGGCCTGAGACACTTGACACCAGTAAGTTTACGAGGTCTGAGACACTTGACACCAGTAAGCGTACGAGGCCTAAGACACTTGACACCAGTAGGTGTACAAGGTCTGAGACACTATGACAGAGTAAGTGTACGAGGAATGAGAGACTATGACACCAGTAAGCGTACGAGGCCTGAAACTCTATGACACAGTAAGTGAACGAGGCCTGAGACACTATGACACAGTAAGTGTACGAGGCCTGAGACACTATGACACCAGTAAGTGTACGAGGCCTGAGTCACTATGACACCAGTAAGTGTACGAGGCCTGAGACACTACGACACAGTAAGTGTACGAGGCCTGAGACACTATGACACAGTAAGTGTACGAGGGCTGAGACACTATGACACCAGTAAGTGTACGAGGCATGAGACACTATGATACAGTATGGGTACGAGGCCTGAGACACTGTGACACATAAGTGAACGAGGCCTGAGACACTATGACACAGTAAGTGAACGAGGCCTGAGACATTATGACACAGAAAGTGTACGAGCTCTGAGACACTATGACACCAGTAAGTGTACGAGGCATGAGACACTATGATACAGTATGGGTACGAGGCCTGAGACACTGACACATAAGTGAACGAGGCCTGAGACACTATGACACAGTAAGTGAACGAGGCCTGAGACACTATGACACAGAAAGTGTACGAGCTCTGAGACAGTATGACACAGTAAGTGAGCACGGCCTGAGACACTATAATACAGTAGGTGTACGAGGCCTGAGACACTATGACACCAGTAAGTGTACGAGGTCTGAGACACTATGACAAAGTAAGTGTACGAGGCCTGAGACACTATGACACAGTAAGTGAACGAGGCCTGAGACACTATGACACCAGTAAGTGTACGAGGTCTGAGACACTATGACAAATTAAGTGTACGAGGCCTGAGACACTATGACACAGTAAGTGAACGAGGCCTGAGACACTATGACACAGTAAGGGAATGAGGTCTGATACCCCTTGACACAGTAAGTTTACGAGGTCTGAGTCGCTATGACACCAGTAAGTGTACGAGGTCTGAGTCGCTATGACACCAGTAAGTGTACGAGGTCTAAGACACTAGACACCAGTAAGTGTACGAGGCCTGAGACACTATGACACAGTAAGTGTACGAGGCCTGAGACACTATGACACTGTAAGTGAACGAGCCCTGAGACACTATGACACAGTAAGTGAACGAGGCCTGAGACACTATGACACAGTAAGTGAACGAGGCCTGAGACACTATGACACAGTAAGTGTACGAGGTCTCAGACACTATGACACCAGTATATGTAAGAGGTCGGAGACACTATTACACAGTAAGTGTACGAGGCCTGAAACACTAGACAGAGTAAGTGAACGAAGCCTGAGACACTATGTCACCAGTAAGTGTACAAGTTATTAGACACTAAACAGAGCAAGAGAACGAGGCATGAGACACTATGACACCAGTAAGCGTACGAGGCCTGAGACACTTGATACCAGTAGATGTACGAGGTCTGAGACACTATGACACCAGTAAGCGTACGAGGCCTGAGACACTTGATACCAGTAGATGTACGAGGTCTGAGACACTTGACACCAGTAATTGTACGAGGCCCGAGACACTATGACACAGCAAGTGTATGAGGCCTGAGACACTATGACACCAGAAAGTGTACGAGGCCTGAGACACTATGACACCTGTAAGTGTACGAGGCCTCAGACACTATGACACCAGTAAATGTACGAGGCCTGAGACACAATGACACCAGTAAGTGTACGAGGCATCAGACACATTTACACACTATGTGTACGAGGCCTGAGACACTATGACACAGTAAGTGTACGAGGCCTGAGACACTATGACACCAGTAAGTTTACGAGGTCTGAGACACTATGACAAAGTAAGTGTACGAGGCCTGAGACACTAAGACACAGTAAGTGTACGAGGTCTGAGACACTATTACACCAGCAGGTGTACGAGGTCTGAGGCACTATGACACCAGTAAGTATACGAGGTCTGAGACACTATGACACAGAAAGTGAACGAGGCCTGAGACACTATGACACAGTAAGGGAATGAGGCCTGAGACACTATGACACAGTAAGTTTACGAGGTCTGAGACACTATGACACTAGTAAGTGTACGAGGTCTGAGACACTAGACACCAGTAAGTATACGACGCCTGAGACACTATGACACAGCAAGTGAACGAAGCCTGAGACACTATGACACCAGAAAGTGTACGAGGCCTGAGACACTAAGATACCAGTAAGTGTACGAGGCCTAAGACAGTATTACACGGTAAGTGTACGAGGCCTGAGACACTATTACACAGTAAGTGTACAAGGCCTGAGACACTATGACACCAGTAAGTATACGAGGTCTGAGACACTATGACACCAATAAGTGTACGTGGCCTGAGACACTATGATACAGTAAGTGTTCGAGGCCTGAGACACTATGACACCAGTAAGTGTTGGAGGCCTGAGACACTATGACACAGTAGGCGTACGAGTCCTGATACAATATGACACAGTAAGTGAATGAGGCCTGAGAGACTATGACACAGTAAGTGTACGAGGCCTGAGACATTATGACAGAGTAAGTGTACGCGGTCTGAGACACTATTACACCAGCAGGTGTACGAGGTCTCAGACACTATGACACCAGTAAGTATACGAGGTCTGAGACACTATGACACCAGTAACTATACGAGGTCTGAGACACTATGACACAGTAAGTGTACGAGACCTGCGACACTATAACACAATAAGTGTACGAGACCTGAGACACTAGACAGAGTAAGTGAACGAGGCCTTAGACACTTGACTGAGTAAGCGAACGAGGCCTGAGACAGTATGACACCAGTAAGTGAACGAGGCCTGAGACACTAGACAGAGTAAGTGAACGAGGCCTGAGACACTAGACAGAGAAAGTGAACGAGACCTGAGACACCATGACAAGAGTAAGTGTACGAGGCCTGAGACACTTGACACCAGTAAGTGTAGGATGTCTTAAGCACTTGACACCAGTAAGTGTACGAGGCCTGAGACACTTGACACCAGTAAGTGTACAAGGTCTGAGACACTTGACAGCAGTAAGTGTACGAGGCCTAAGACACTATGACACCAATAAGTGTACGTGGCCTGAGACACTATGACACAGTAAGTGTTCGAGGCCTGAAACACTATGACACAGTAAGTGTGCGACGCCTAAGACACTATGACACCAGTAAGTGAACGAGGCCTGACACACTAGACACCAATAAGTGTTCTAGGTCTGAGACACTGGTCACCAGTAAGTGTTCGAGGCCTGAGACAATATGACAGTAAGTGTACAAGGCCAGATACACTATGACACAGTAAGTGTATAAGGCCTGAGAATCTAGACACCAGTAAGTGTTCGAGGCCTCAGACACAAGACACCAGTAAGTGTTCGAGGCCTGAGACACTATGACACCAGTAAGAGTACGAGGCCTGAGACACTTTGACACAGTAAGTGCACGAGGCCTGAGAGACTATGACATAGTAAGTGTACGAGGCCTGAGACACTATGACACAGAAAGTGAACGAGGCTTTAGAAACTATGACACAATAGGTGTACGAGGCCTGAGACACTATGACACCAGTAGGTGTACGAGGTCTAAGACACGAGACACCAGTAAGTGTACGAGGCCTGAGACACTATGACACAGTAAGTGTACGAGGCCTGAGACACTATTACACAGTAAGTGTACGAAGCCTGAGACACTATGACACCAGAAAGTGAACGTGGCCTGAGACACTATGACACAGTAAGTGAACGAGGCCTGAGACACTATTACACAGTAAGTGTACGAGGTCTCAGTCACTATGACACCAGTATGTGTAAGAGGTCTGAGACATTTGACACCAGAAGGTGTACAAGGCCTGAGACACTATAACACCAGTAAGTATACGAGGCCTGAGACACTATGACACAGTAAGGGAATGAGGCCTGAGACACAATGACACAGTACGTTTAAGAGGTCTGAGACACTGACACCAGTAAGTGTACGAGGTCTAAGACACTAGACACCAGTAATTGTACGAGACCTCAGACACTATGACACCAGTAAGTGTACGAGGCCTGAGACACTATGACACAGTAATTGTACGAAGCTTGAGACACTATGACACAGTAAGTGTACGAGGTCTGAGACACTATTACACCAGCAGGTGTACGAGGTCTGAGACACTATGACTCCAGTAAGTATACGAGGTCTGAGACACTCTGACACCAGTAAGTGTACGAGGTCTGAGACACTATGACACAGAAAGTGTACGAGACCTGAGACACTAGACAGAGTAAGTGAACGAGGCCTGAGACACTAGACTGAGTATGCGAACGAGGCCTGAGTAACTATGACACCAGTAAGTGAACGAGGCCTGAGACACTATGACACCAGTAAGTGTACGAGGCCTGAGACACTTGACACCAGTAAGTGTACGAGGTCTCAGACACTTGACACCAGTAAGTGTACGAGGCCTGAGACACTTGACACCAGTAAGTGTACAAGGTCTGAGACACTTGACAGCAGTAAGTAAACGAGGCCTGAGACACTATGACACCAGAAAGTGAACGAGGCCTGAGACACTATGACACAGTAAGTGAACGAGGCCTGAGACACTATTACACAGTAAGTGTACGAGGTCTCAGTCACTATGACACCAGTATGTGTAAGAGGTCTGAGACACTATTACACAGTAAGTGTACGAGGCCTGAAACCCTAGACAGAGTAAGTGAACGAAGCCTGAGGCACTATGTCACCAGTAAGTGTACAAGGAATTAGACACTAAACAGAGCAAGAGAACGAGGCATGAGACACTATGACACAAGTAAGCGTACGAGGCCTGAGACACTTGCCACCAGTAAGTGTACGAGGTCTGAGGTACTTGACACCTGTAAGTGTACGAGGTCTGAGATACTTGACACCAGTAAGTGTATGAGGCCTGTGACCCTTGACACCAGTAAGTGTACGAGGCCTGAGACACTTGACACCAGTAAGTGTTTGAAGTCTGAGATATTTGACACCAGTAGGTGTACAAGGCCTGAGACACAATAACACCAGTAAGTGTGCGAGGCCTGAGACACTAGACACCAATAAGTGTTCGAGGTCTGAGACACTTGACACCAGTAAGTGTTCGAGGCCTGAGACAATGTGACACAGTAAGTGTACAAGGCCAGATACACTATGACACAGTAAGTGTACAAAAACCTGAGAATCTAGACACCAGTAAGTGTAGGAGGCCTGAGACACAAGACACCAGTAAGTGTTGGAGGCCTGAGACACTAGACACCAGTAAGAGTTCGAGGCTTGAGATAATATGACACAGAAAGTGTACGAGGCGTGAGACACTATTACACCAGAAAGTGCACGAGGCCTGAGATACTATGACACAGTAAGTGAACGAGGCCTCAGACACTATGACACAGTAAGTGTACGAGGACTGAGACACTATGACACCAATAAGTGTACGAGGCCTGAGACACTTTGACACAGTAGGTGTACAAGGCCTGAGAGACTATGACACAGTAAGTGTACGAGGCCTGAGACACTATGACACCAGTAGGAGTACGAGGTCTGAACACTACGACACCATTAAGTGTACGAGGCCTGAGACACTATGACACAGTAAGTGTACGAGGCCTGAGACACGATGACACCAGAAAGTGTACGAGACCTGAGAAACTATGACACAGTAAGTGAACGAGGCCTGAGACACTATGACACAGTAAGTGTACGAGGCCTGAGAAACTATGACACCAGTAAATGTACGAGACCTGAGAAACTATGACACATTAAGTGTACGAGGCCTGAGACACTATGACACAGTAAGTGAACGAGGCCTGAGACACTATGACACAGTAAGTGAACGAGGCTTGAGACACTATGACACAGTAAGTGTACGAGGTCTCAGACACTATGACACCAGTAAGTGTAAGAGGTCTGAGACACTATTACACCAGCAGGTGTACGAGGTCTGAGATACTATAACACAGTACGTGTACGAGGCCTGAGACACTATGACACCAGTAGGAGAACGAGGTCTGAGACACTATGACACAGTAAGTGAACGAGGCCATAGAAACTATGACATTGTAGGTGTACGATGCCTGAGGCACTATGACATTGTAGGTGCACGAGACCTGAGACACTAGACAGAGTAACTGAACGAGGCCTGAGACACTAGACTGAGTAAGCGAACGAGGCCTGAGTAACTATGACACCAGTAAGTGAACGAGGCCTGATTCACTATGACACCAGTTAGCGTACGAGGCCTGAGACACTTGACACCAGTAAGTTTACGAGGTCTGAGACACTTGACACCAGTAAGTTTACGAGGTCTGAGACACTTGACACCAGTAAGCGTACGAGGCCTAAGACACTTGACACCAGTAGGTGTACAAGGTCTGAGACACTATGACAGAGTAAGTGTACGAGGAATGAGAGACTATGACACCAGTAAGCGTACGAGGCCTGAAACTCTATGACACAGTAAGTGAACGAGGCCTGAGACACTATGACACAGTAAGTGTACGAGGCCTGAGACACTATGACACCAGTAAGTGTACGAGGCCAAAGTCACTATGACACCAGTAAGTGAACGAGGCCTTAGACACTACGACACAGTAAGTGTACGAGGCCTGAGACACTATGACACAGAAAGTGTACGAGGGCTGAGACACTATGACACCAGTAAGTGTACGAGGCATGAGACACTATGATACAGTATGGGTACGAGGGCTGAGACACTATGACCCAGTAAGTGAACGAGGCCTGAGACACTATGACACAGTAAGTGAACGAGGCCTGAGACACTATGACACAGAAAGTGTACGAGCTCTTAGACAGTATGACACAGTAAGTGAACGCGGCCTGAGACACTATAACACAGTAGGTGTACGAGGCCTGAGACACAATGACACAGTAAGCGTATGAGGCCTGAAACACTATGCTACCAGGAAGTGTACGAGGCCTGGGACACTATGACACAGTAAATGTACGAGGCCTGAGACACTATGACACCAGTAAGTGTACGAGGTCTGAGACACTATGACAAAGTTAGTGTACGAGGCCTGAGACACAATGACACAGTAAGTTTACGAGGTCTGAGACACTATGACACAGTAAGTGTACGAGGTCTGAGACACTATGACACCAGTAAGTGTACGAGGTCTGAGACACTATTACACCAGCAGGTGTACAAGGTATGAGACACTATGACACCAGTAAGTATATGAGGTCTGAGACACTATGACACCAGTAAGTGTACGAGGTCTGAGACACTATGACACAGTAAGTGTACGAGACCTGAGACACTAGACAGAGTAAGTGAACGAGGCCTGAGACACTAGACTGAGTAAGCGAACTAGGCCTGAGACACTATGACACCAGTAAGTGTACGAGGCCTGAGACACATGACACCAGTAAGCGTACGATGTCTGAGACACTTGACACCAGTAAGTGTACGAGGCTTGAGAAACTTGACACCAATAAGTGTACAAGGTTTGAGACACTTGACACCAGTAAGTGTACGAGGCCTGAGACACTATGACACCAGTAAGTGAACGAGGCTTGATACACTATGACACAGTAAGTGAACGAGGCCTGAGACACTATTACACAGTAAGTGTACAAGGTCTCAGTCACTATGACACCAGTATGTGTAAGAGGTCTGAGACATTTGACACCAGAAGGTGTACAAGGCCTGAGACACTATAACACCAGTAAGTATACGAGGCCTGAGACACTATGACACAGTAAGGGAATGAGGCCTGAGACACAATGACACAGTACGTTTAAGAGGTCTGAAACACTGACACCAGTAAGTGTACGAGGTCTAAGACACTAGACACCAGTAATTGTACGAGACCTCAGACACTATGACACCAGTAAGTGTACGAGGCCTGAGACACTATGACACAGTAATTGTACGAAGCTTGAGACACTATGACACAGTAAGTGTACGAGGTCTGAGACACTATTACACCAGCAGGTGTACGAGGTCTGAGACACTATGACTCCAGTAAGTATACGAGGTCTGAGACACTCTGACACCAGTAAGTGTACGAGGTCTGAGACACTATGACACAGAAAGTGTACGAGACCTGAGACACTAGACAGAGTAAGTGAACGAGGCCTGAGACACTAGACTGAGTATGCGAACGAGGCCTGAGTAACTATGACACCAGTAAGTGAACGAGGCCTGAGACACTATGACACCAGTAAGTGTACGAGGCCTGAGACACTTGACACCAGTAAGTGTACGAGGTCTGAGACACTTGACACCAGTAAGTGTACGAGGCCTGAGACACTTGACACCAGTAAGTGTACAAGGTCTGAGACACTTGACAGCAGTAAGTAAACGAGGCCTGAGACACTATGACACCAGAAAGTGAACGAGGCCTGAGACACTATGACAGAGTAAGTGAACGAGGCCTGAGACACTATTACACAGTAAGTGTACGAGGTCTCAGTCACTATGACACCAGTATGTGTAAGAGGTCTGAGACACTATTACACAGTAAGTGTACGAGGCCTGAAACACTAGACAGAGTAAGTGAACGAAGCCTGAGGCACTATGTCACCAGTAAGTGTACAAGGAATTAGACACTAAACAGAGCAAGAGAACGAGGCATGAGACACTATGACACCAGTAAGCGTACGAGGCCTGAGACACTTGACACCAGTAAGTGTAAGAGGTCTGAGGTACTTGACACCTGTAAGTGTACGAGGTCTGAGATACTTGACACCAGTAAGTGTATGAGGCCTGTGACCCTTGACACCAGTAAGTGTACGAGGCCTGAGACACTTGACACCAGTAAGTGTTTGAAGTCTGAGATATTTGACACCAGTAGGTGTACAAGGCCTGAGACACTATAACACCAGTAAGTGTGCGAGGCCTGAGACACTAGACACCAATAAGTGTTCGAGGTCTGAGACACTTGACACCAGTAAGTGTTCGAGGCCTGAGACAATGTGACACAGTAAGTGTACAAGGCCAGATACACTATGACACAGTAAGTGTACAAAAACCTGAGAATCTAGACACCAGTAAGTGTAGGAGGCCTGAGACACAAGACACCAGTAAGTGTTGGAGGCCTGAGACACTAGACACCAGTAAGAGTTCGAGGCTTGAGATAATATGACACAGTAAGTGTACGAGGCGTGAGACACTATTACACCAGAAAGTGCACGAGGCCTGAGATACTATGACACAGTAAGTGAACGAGGCCTCAGACACTATGACACAGTAAGTGTACGAGGACTGAGACACTATGACACCAATAAGTGTACGAAGCCTGAGACACTTTGACACAGTAGGTGTACAAGGCCTGAGAGACTATGACACAGTAAGTGTACGAGGCCTGAGACACTATGACACCAGTAGGAGTACGAGGTCTGAACACTACGACACCATTAAGTGTACGAGGCCTGAGACACTATGACACAGTAAGTGTACGAGGCCTGAGACACGATGACACCAGAAAGTGTACGAGACCTGAGAAACTATGACACAGTAAGTGAACGAGGCCTGAGACACTATGACACAGTAAGTGTACGAGGCCTGAGAAACTATGACACCAGTAAATGTACGAGACCTGAGAAACTATGACACATTAAGTGTACGAGGCCTGAGACACTATGACACAGTAAGTGAACGAGGCCTGAGACACTATGACACAGTAAGTGAACGAGGCCTGAGACACTATGACACAGTAAGTGTACGAGGTCTCAGACTCTATGACACAGTACGTGTACGAGGCCTAAGACACTTGACACCAGTAGGTGTACAAGGTCTGAGACACTATGACAGAGTAAGTGAACGAGGAATGAGAGACTATGACACCAGTAAGCGTACGAGGCCTGAAACTCTATGACACAGTAAGTGAACGAGGCCTGAGACACTATGACACAGTAAGTGTACGAGGCCTGAGACACTATGACACCAGTAAGTGTACGAGGCCTAAGTCACTATGACACCAGTAAGTGAACGAGGCCTGAGACACTACGACACAGTAAGTGTACGAGGCCTGAGACACTATGACACAGAAAGTGTACGAGGGCTGAGACACTATGACACCAGTAAGTGTACGAGGCATGAGACACTATGATACAGTATGGGTACGAGGGCTGAGACACTATGACACAGTAAGTGAACGAGGCCTGAGACACTATGACACAGTAAGTGAACGAGGCCTGAGACACTATGACACAGAAAGTGTACGAGCTCTTAGACAGTATGACACAGTAAGTGAACGCGGCCTGAGACACTATAACACAGTAGGTGTACGAGGCCTGAGACACAATGACACAGTAAGCGTATGAGGCCTGAAACACTATGCTACCAGGAAGTGTACGAGGCCTGGGACACTATGACACAGTAAATGTACGAGGCCTGAGACACTATGACACCAGTAAGTGTATGAGGTCTGAGACACTATGACAAAGTAAGTGTACGAGGCCTGAGACACAATGACACAGTAAGTTTACGAGGTCTGAGACACTATGACACAGTAAGTGTACGAGGTCTGAGACACTATGACACCAGTAAGTGTACGAGATCTGAGACACTATTACACCAGCAGGTGTACAAGGTATGAGACACTATGACACCAGTAAGTATATGAGGTCTGAGACACTATGACACCAGTAAGTGTACGAGGTCTGAGACACTATGACACAGTAAGTGTACGAGACCTGAGACACTAGACAGAGTAAGTGAACGAGGCCTGAGACACTAGACTGAGTAAGCGAACTAGGCCTGAGACACTATGACACCAGTAAGTGTACGAGGCCTGAGACACATGACACCAGTAAGCGTACGATGTCTGAGACACTTGACACCAGTAAGTGTACGAGGCTTGAGAAACTTGACACCAATAAGTGTACAAGGTTTGAGACACTTAACACCAGTAAGTGTACGAGGCCTGAGATACTATGACACCAGTAAGTGAACGAGGCTTGATACACTATGACACAGTAAGTGAACGAGGCCTGAGACACTATGACACAGTAAGTGTACGAGGCCTGAGACACTATGACACCAGTAAGTGAACGAGGCTTGAAACACTATGACACAGTAAGTGAACGAGGCCTGAGACACTATGACACAGTAAGTGTACGAGGCCTGAGACACTATGACACCAGTAAGTGAACGAGGCTTGAGACACTATGACACAGTAAGTGAACGAGGCCTGAGACACTATGACACTGTAAGTGTACGAGGCCTGAGACACTAGACAGAGTAAGTGAAAGAGGCCTGAGACACTAGACTGAGTAAGCGAACTAGGCCTGAGACACTATGACACCAGTAAGTGTACGAGGCCTGAGACACATGACACCAGTAAGCGTACGATGTCTGAGACACTTGACACCAGTAAGTGTACGAGGCTTGAGAAACTTGACACCAATAAGTGTACAAGGTTTGAGACACTTAACACCAGTAAGTGTACGAGGCCTGAGACACTATGACACCAGTAAGTGAACGAGGCTTGATACACTATGACACAGTAAGTGAACGAGGCCTGAGACACTATGACACAGTAAGTGTACGAGGCCTGAGACACTATGACACCAGTAAGTGAACGAGGCTTGAAACACTATGACACAGTAAGTGAACGAGGCCTGAGACACTATGACACAGTAAGTGAACGAGGCCTGAGACACTATGACACCAGTAAGTGAACGAGGCTTGAGACACTATGACACAGTAAGTGAACGAGGCCTGAGACACTATGACACTGTAAGTGTACGAGGCCTGAGACACTATGACACAGTAAGTTTACGAGGTCTGAGACACTATTACACCAGCAGGTGTACGAGGTATGAGACACTATGACACCAGTAAGTACACGAGGTCTGAGACACTATGACACCAGTAAGTGTACGAGGTCTGAGACACTATGACACAGAAAGTGTACGAGACCTGAGACACTAGACAGAGTAAGTGAACGAGGGCTGAGACGATAGACTGAGTAAGCGAACGAGGCCTGAGACACTATGACACCAGTAAGTGAACGAGGCTTGATACACTATGACACAGTAAGTGAACGAGGCCTGAGACACTATGACACAGTAAGTGTACGCGGCCTGAGACACTATGACACCAGTAAGTGAACGAGGCTTGAGACACTATGACACAGTAAGTGAACGAGGCCTGAGACACTTTGACACAGTAAGTGTACGAGGCCTGAGACACTATGACACCAGTAAGTGTATGAGGTCTGAGACACTAGACACCAGTAAGTGTATGAAGCCTGAGACACTATAACAGAGTAAGTGTAAGAGGCCTGAGACACTATGACACCAGTAAGTGTACGAGGCCTGAGACACTATGACACAGTAATTGAACGAGGCATGAGACACTATGACACCAGTAAGTGTACGAAGCCTGAGACACATGGCACCAGTAAGTGTACGATGTCTGAGACACATGACACCAGAAAGTGTACAAGGTTTGAGAAACTTGACACCAGTAAGTGTACGAGGCCTGAGACACTATGACACCAGTAAGTGAACGAGGCTTGAGACAGTATGACACAGTAATTGAACGAGGCCTGAGACACTATGCCACAGTAAGTGTACGAGGTCTTTGACACTATGACACCAGTATGTGTACGAGGCCGGAGACACTATGACACCAGTAAGTGTACGAGACCTGAGACACTGTAACGGAGTAAGTGTAAGAGGCCTGAGACACTATGACACCAGTAAGTGTACGAGGCCTGAGACACTGTGACACAGTAATTGAACGAGGCCTGAGACACCTATGACACAGTAAGTGTTCGAGGTCTTTGACACTATGACACCAGTATGTGTACAAGGCCGGAGACACTATGACACCAGTAATGTACGAGGCCTTAGACACTATGACACAGTAGGTGTACGAGGCCTGTTACACTATGACACATTAAGTGAACGAGGCCTGAGACACTATGACACAGTAAGTGAACGAGGCCTGAGTCACTGTGACATAGTAAGTGAACGTGGCTTGAGACACTATGAGACAGTAATTGTACGAGGCCTGAGACACTATGACACCAGTAAGTGTATGAGGTCTGAGACACTAGACACCAGTAAGTTTACGAGGCCTGAGACACTATGACACCAGTAAGCGTACGAGGCCTTAGATACTATGGCACCAGTAAGTGTACGAGGCCTGAGACACTATGACACCAGTAAGTGTACGAGGCCTGAGACACTACGACACAGTAAGTGTACGAGGCCTGAGACACTATGACACAGTAAGTGTACGAGGGCTGAGACACTCTGACACCAGTAAGTGTATGAGGCCTGAGACACTATGATACAGTAGGGGTACGAGGCCTGAGACACTATGGCACAGTAAGTGAACGAGGCCTGAGACACTATGACACAGTAAGTGAACGAGGCCTGAGACACTTTGACACAGAAAGTGTACGAGCTCTGAGACAGTATGACACAGTAAGTGCAAGCGGCCTGAGACACTATAACACAGTAGGTGTACGAGGCCTGAGACACAATGACACAGTAAGCGTATGAGGCCTGAAAAACTATGCTACCAGGAAGTGTACGAGGCCTGAGACACTATGACACAGTAAGTGTACGAGGCCTGAGACACTATGACACAAGTAAGTGTACGAGGTCTGAGACACTATGACAAAGTAAGTGTACGAGGCCTGAGACACAATGACACAGTAAGTTTACGAGGTCTGAAACACTATTACATCAGCAGGTGTACGAGGTATGAGACACTATGACACCAGTAAGTATACGAGGTCTGAGACACTATGACACCAGTAAGTGTACGAGGTCTGAGACACTATGAAACAGTAAGTGTACGAGGTCTGAGACACTATGACACAGTAAGTGTACGAGACCTGAGACACTAGACAGAGTAAGTGAACGAGGACTGAGACACTATGACACCAGAAAGTGTACGAGGCCTGAGACACATTACACCAGTAAGTGTACGATGTCTGAGACACTTGACACCAGTAAGTGTACGAGGCCTGAGAAACTTGACACCAGTAAGTGTTCAAGGTTTGAGACACTTTACACCAGTAATTGTACGAGGCCTGAGACACTTTGACACCAGTAAGTGAACGAGGCTTGAGACACTATGACACAGTAAGTGAACGTGGCCTGAGACACTATGACACAGTAGGTGTATGAGGCCTGAGACACTATGACACCAGTAAGTGTATGAGGTATGAGACACTAGACACCAGTAAGTGTATGAAGCCTGAGACACTATAACAGAGTAAGTGTAAGAGGCCTGAGACACTATGACACCAGTAAGTGTACGAGGCCTGAGACACTATGACACAGTAATTGAACGAGGCCTGAGACACTATGACACACTAAGTGTACGAGGTCTTTGACATTTTGACACCAGTATGTGTACGAGGCTGGAGACACTATGACACCAGCAAGTGTACGAGGCCTGAGACACTATGACACAGTAAGTGTACGAGGCCTGAGACACTATGACACAGTAAGTGTACGACGCCTGAGACACTATGACACCAGTAAGTGTACGAGGCCTTAGACACTATGACACAGTAGGTGTTCGAGGCCTGATACACTATGACACAGTAAGTAAACTAGGCCTGAAACACTATGACACAGTAAGTGAACGAGGCCTAAGACACTATGACACAGTAGGTGTACGAGGCCTGATACACTATGACACAGCAAGTAAACTAGGCCTGAAACACTATGACAAAGTATGTGAACGAGGCCTGAGACACTATGACACCAGTAAGTGTACAAGACCTGAGACACTAGACAGAGTAAGTGTACGAGGAATGAGAGACTATGACACCAGTAAGTGTACGAGGTCTGAGACACTATGACAAAGTAAGTGTACGAGGCCTGAGACACAATGACACAGTAAGTTTACGAGGTCTGAAACACTATTACATCAGCAGGTGTACGAGGTATGAGACACTATGACACCAGTAAGTATACGAGGTCTGAGACACTATGACACCAGTAAGTGTACGAGGTCTGAGACACTATGAAACAGTAAGTGTACGAGGTCTGAGACACTATGACACAGTAAGTGTACGAGACCTGAGACACTAGACAGAGTAAATGAACGAGGACTGAGACACTATGACACCACTAAGTGTACGAGGCCTGAGACACATTACACCAGTAAGTGTACGATGTCTGAGACACTTGACACCAGTAAGTGTACGAGGCCTGAGAAACTTGACACCAGTAAGTGTTCAAGGTTTGAGACACTTTACACCAGTAATTGTACGAGGCCTGAGACACTTTGACACCAGTAAGTGAACGAGGCTTGAGACACTATGACACAGTAAGTGAACGAGGCCTGAGACACTATGACACAGTAGGTGTATGAGGCCTGAGACACTATGACACCAGTAAGTGTATGAGGTATGAGACACTAGACACCAGTAAGTGTATGAAGCCTGAGACACTATAACAGAGTAAGTGTAAGAGGCCTGAGACACTATGACACCAGTAAGTGTACGAGGCCTGAGACACTATGACACAGTAATTGAACGAGGCCTGAGACACTATGACACACTAAGTGTACGAGGTCTTTGACATTTTGACACCAGTATGTGTACGAGGCTGGAGACACTATGACACCAGCAAGTGTACGAGGCCTGAGACACTATGACACAGTAAGTGTACGAGGCCTGAGACACTATGACACAGTAAGTGTACGACGCCTGAGACACTATGACACCAGTAAGTGTACGAGGCCTTAGACACTATGACACAGTAGGTGTTCGAGGCCTGATACACTATGACACAGTAAGTAAACTAGGCCTGAAACACTATGACACAGTAAGTGAACGAGGCCTAAGACACTATGACACAGTAGGTGTACGAGGCCTGATACACTATGACACAGCAAGTAAACTAGGCCTGAAACACTATGACACAGTATGTGAACGAGGCCTGAGACACTATGACACCAGTAAGTGTACAAGACCTGAGACACTAGACAGAGTAAGTGTACGAGGAATGAGAGACTATGACACCAGTAAGTGTACGAGCTCTAAGACACTATGACACAGTAAGTGAACGAGGCCTGAGACACTGTGACACAGTAAGTGAACGAGGCATGAGACACTATGACAAAGTTCGTGAACGAGGCCTGAGACACTAAGACACAGTAAGTGAACGAGGTCTGAGACATTATGACACAGTAAGTGAACGAGGCCTGAGAGACTATGACAAAGTAATTGAAGGAGGTCTGAGACACTATGACACCAGTAAGTGTTCGAGGCCTGAGACAATATAACACAGTAAGTGTACTAGGCTAGATACACTATGACACAGAAAGTGTACACGGCCTGAGAATACAGACTCCAGTAAGTGTACGAGGTCTGAGACACTAGACAAAAGTAAGTGAACTAGGCCTGAGACACTATGACACAGTAAGATATCTTGAGGTTATCTTGAGATGATTTCGGGGCTTTTTAGTGTCCCCGCGGCCCGGTCCTCGACCTGGCCTCCACCCCCAGGAAGCAGCCCGTGACAGTTGACTAACACCCAGGTACCTATTTTACTGCTAGGTAACAGGGGCATAGGGTGAAAGAAACTCTGCCCATTGTTTCTCGCCGGCGCCTGGGATCGAACCCAGGACCACAGGATCACAAGCCCTGCGTGCTGTCCGCTCGGCCGACCGGCTTCCAGTAAGTGTACGAGGCCTGAGAAACTAGACACCAGTAAGTGTACGAGGCCTTAGGCACTAGTCACCAGTAAATGTATGAGGCGTGAGTCACTATGACACCACTAAGTGTACGAGGCTTAAGACATTATGACACCAGTAAGTGTACGAAGCCTGAGACACAATGACACCAGAAAGTGTACGAGGCCTGAGACACAATGACTCCAGTAAGTGTACAAAGCCTGAGACACTATGACACCAGTAAGTTTAGGAGGCTTGAGACACTATTACTCAAAAAGTGTACGAGGCCTGAGACACTATGACACAATAAGTGTACGAGGCCTGAGACACTATAACACAGTAGGTGTACGAGGTCTGAGGCACTATGACACAGTAAGTGAACGAGGCCTGAGACACTATAACACAGTAGGTGTACGAGGTCTAAGGCACTATGACACAGTAAGTGAACGAGGCATGAGACACTAGACACCAATAAGTGTTCGAGGTCTGAGTCACTGAACACCAGTAAGTGTTCGAGGCCTTAGACAATATGACACAGTAAGTGTACAAGGCCAGATCCACTATGACACAGTAAGTGTACAAGGCCTGAGAATCTAGATACCAGCAAGTGTACGAATCCTGAGACACTAGACACCAGTAATGTTCAAGGCCTGAGACACTAGACACCAATAAGTGTTCGAGGCCTGAGACAATATGACACAGTAAGTGTACAAGGCCTGAGATACTAGACACCAGTTAGCGTACGAGGCCTGAGACACTACAAACCAGTAAGTGTACGAGGCCTGATGTAACACGGGGGGGGGGGGTCTTGAATTATCTTTCCTCCTTTTCCCCCCTCTACCCGTATTCTTACTTTTTATTCTCTACAAGGGACTCCAAAACTTTTACTAAAGCCGACTCCACGCCACGTGGTCCTAAGACGATTGACCGTCTTAGGATTCTACAACCCGTATGACGTGACCTAGGCTTTGAGCAAAACCCTAGAGTCGCCTCCGCCGCCACCACCAGACCAGTAACACTGAGCAATGATCGAGGTCTGGATCGATCATGCTAATTAATCAACCTTGGGGCTTGATCCCCACTATAACCGATGACCTTGAGTGTGGAATTAATTACACGGTAAAGATGACTTCCGATTTGGTGTTAGAATCGGCGCCCAATTCAACTCTGCCTCGTAGGGACCACGTGACCAGGACAAATTCATATACATATACATACACATGGAAATAATAAAAATACAAATTATTAACTAATTAATTTATTACAAGAAAACTAAAACAAAACCTAAATGGTTATCACTCCCTACTTGACCTGAACGGCAATGAATTGACTATCCCTATAAGAGCTCATAGAGCAACTCTACCTTGGGCGACCAGCTCAGATCATGGGGGAGGTAAGATGGTTGTCCTCTCCCAGTTGATCTCGAGTTCACACTGATCTCCCTCTCTCTGGTCTTCCCCAGACTAGAGCATTGTATTGTTCCGCATCGCTTACCAAGTTACTTAGCAAGGTTTAAGTTATAACAATTAACCTCTGTTGTACTTAATTGATCCAGACTGGTTGAATTATTTTACTGAAGTTAAATTACACAAGCATCTAACGGCAGAGCTGTTCCCGATCACCAAAATGGTTATTTGAACTTTAAGAAATAGTGGACATGTCAACTCTGATGACCTATGACCGCCAGGGCACTCCGCCTTACAACTTAGATCTGATTCGTGACGTCACTGATGGTGACTTAAATCAATAATTAGAATACTCTTGATATTGTACCCAGTAATATTATACAATACAATTTTAATACAAAATGAATAAAGGCTAATTTCTCTAAATAAGTGAATACTATAGAATGGTTCATTATACGAAGCTATGAACAAGGCGTCGATTATTTTCACCGCGAATTCCCTGGGGTCAGGTCCCGGGTCACCACGCGGGTCCAGTTTCCCATTCTCTTTTGTCGATAAACCACTCTGGATAATTCTTACAACCAGCCTAGTTTGTTACACTGAGACACTATGACACCAGAAAGTGTACGAGGCCTGAGACACTACACACCTGTAATTGTAAGATACCCGAGACACTCAACACCAATAAGTGTACGAGGCCTGAGAAACTACACACCAGTAAGTGTACGAGGACTGAGAAACTAGACACCAGTAAGTGTACGAGGCCTTAGGCACTAGTCACCAGTAAATGTATGAGGCGTGAGTCACTATGACACCACTAAGTGTACGAGGCTTAAGACATTATGACACCAGTAAGTGTACGAAGCCTGAGACACTATGACACCAGTAAGTTTAGGAGGCCTGAGACACTATGACACAATAAGTGTACGAGGCCTGAGACAATATTACACCAGTAAGTGTACGAGGCCTGATACACTATGACTCCAGTAAGTGTACAAAGCCTGAGACACTATGACACCAGTAAGTTTAGGAGGCCTGAGACACTATGACACAATAAGTGTACGAGGCCTGAGGCACTATTACACCAGTAAGTGTACGAGGTCTGAGACACTATGACAAATTAAGTGTACGAGGCCTGAGACACTATGACACAGTAAGTTTACGAGGTCTGAGACACTATTACACCAGCAGGTGTACGAGGTATGAGACACTATGCCACCAGTAAGTATACGAGGTCTGAGACACTATGACACCAGTAAGTGTACGAGGTCTGAGACACTATGACACAGTAAGTGTACGAGGCCTGAGACACTTGACACCAGTAAGTGTACGATGTCTGAGACACTTGCCACCAGTAAGTGTACGAGGCCTGAGAAACTTGACACCAGTAAGTGTACAAGGTCTGAGACACTTGACACCAGTAAGTGTACGAAGCCTGAGACACTATGACACCAGTAAGTGAACGAGGCCTGAGACACTATGACACAGTAAGTGAACGAGGCCTGAGACACTATGACACAGTAAGTGTACGAGGGCTGAGACACTATGTTACAGTAAGTGTACGACGCCTGAGACACTATGACACAGTAGGTGTACGAGGCCTGAGACACTATGACACCAGTAAGTGTATGAGGGCTGAGACACATGACACCAGTAAGTGTACGATGTCTGAGACACTTGACACCAGTAAGTGTACGAGGCTTGAGAAACTTGACACCAATAAGTGTACAAGGTTTGAGACACTTGACACCAGTAAGTGTACGAGGCCTGAGGCACTATGACACCAGTAAGTGTATGAGGTCTGAGACACTAGACACCAGTAAGTGTATGAAGCCTGAGACACTATAACAGAGTAAGTGTAAGAGGCCTGAGACACAATGACACCAGTAAGTGTACGAGGCCTGAGACACTATGACACAGTAATTGAACGAGGCCTGAGACACTATGACACCAGTAAGTGTACGAGGCCTGAGACACTATGACACCAGTAAGTGAACGAGGCTTGAGACAGTATGACACAGTAATTGAACGAGGCCTGAGACACTATGACACAGTAAGTGTACGAGGTCTTTGACACTATGACACCAGTATGTGTACGAGGCCGGAGACACTATGACACCAGTAAGTGTACGAGACCTGAGACACTGTAACGGAGTAAGTGTAAGAGGCCTGAGACACTATGACACCAGTAAGTGTACGAGGCCTGAGACACTATGACACAGTAATTGAACGAGGCCTGAGACACCTATGACACAGTAAGTGTACGAGGTCTTTGACACTATGACACCAGTATGTGTACGAGGCCGGAGACACAATGACACCAGTAAGTGTACGAGGCCTGAGACACTATGACACAGCAAGTGTACGAGGCTTGAGACACTATGACACAGTAAGTGTACGACGCCTGAGACACTATGACACCAGTAAGTGTACGAGGCCTTAGACACTATGACACTGTAGGTGTACGAGGCCTGTTACACTATGACACAGTAAGTGAACGAGGCCTGAGACACTATGACACAGTAAGTGAACGAGGCCTGAGTCACTGTGACACAGTAAGTGAACGTGGCCTGAGACACTTTGAGACAGTAATTGTACGAGGCCTGAGACACTATGACACCAGCAAGTGTATGAGGTCTGAGACACTAGACACCAGTAAGTTTACGAGGCCTGAGACACTATGACACCAGTAAGCGTACGAGGCCTGAGACACTATGACACCAGTAAGTGTACGAGGCCTGAGACACTATGACACCAGTAAGTGAACGAGGCCTGAGACACTACGACACAGTAAGTGTACGAGGCCTGAGACACTATGACACAGTAAGTGTACGAGGGCTGAGACACTATGACACCAGTAAGTGTACGAGGCCTGAGACACTATGATACAGTAGGGGTACGAGGCCTGAGACACTATGGCACAGTAAGTGAACGAGGCCTGAGACACTTTGACACAGTAAGTGAACGAGGCCTGAGACACTATGACACAGAAAGTGTACGAGCTCTGAGACAGTATGACACGGTAAGTGCAAGCGGCCTGAGACACTATAACACAGTAGGTGTACGAGGCCTGAGACACAATGACACAGTAAGCGTATGAGGCCTGAAAAACTATGCTACCAGGAAGTGTACGAGGCCTGAGACACTATGACACAGTAAGTGTACGAGGCCTGAGACACTATGACACAAGTAAGTGTACGAGGTCTGAGACACTATGACAAAGTAAGTGTACGAGGCCTGAGACACAATGACACAGTAAGTTTACGAGGTCTGAAACACTATTACATCAGCAGGTGTTCGAGGTATGAGACACTATGACACCAGTAAGTATACGAGGTCTGAGACACTATGACACCAGTAAGTGTACGAGGTCTGAGACACTATGAAACAGTAAGTGTACGAGGTCTGAGACACTATGACACAGTAAGTGTACGAGACCTGAGACACTAGACAGAGTAAGTGAACGAGGACTGAGACACTATGACACCAGTAAGTGTACGAGGCCTGAAACACATTACACCAGTAAGTGTACGATGTCTGAGACACTTGACACCAGTAAGTGTACGAGGCCTGAGAAACTTGACACCAGTAAGTGTACAAGGTTTGAGACACTTTACACCAGTAATTGTACGAGGCCTGAGACACTATGACACCAGTAAGTGAACGAGGCTTGAGACACTATGACACAGTAAGTGAACGAGGCCTGAGACACTATGACACAGTAAGTGTACGAGGCCTGAGACACTATGACACCAGTAAGTGTATGAGGTATGAGACACTTGACACCAGTAAGTGTATGAAGCCTGAGACACTATAACAGAGTAAGTGTAAGAGGCCTGAGACACTATGACACCAGTAAGTGTACGAGGCCTTAGACACTATGACACAGTAGGTGTACGAGGCCTGATTCCCTATGACTCAGTAAGTAAACTAGGCCTGAAACACTATGACACAGTAAGTGAACGAGGCCTAAGACACTATGACACAGTAGGTGTACGAGGCCTGATAAACTATGACACAGTAAGTAAACTAGGCCTGAAACACTATGACACAGTAAGTGAACGAGGCCTGAGACACTATGACACCAGTAAGTGTACAAGACCTGAGACACTAGACAGAGTAAGTGTACGAGGAATGAGAGACTATGACACCAGTAAGTGTACGAGCTCTAAGACACTATGACACAGTAAGTGAACGAGGCCTGAGACACTGTGACACAGTAAGTGAACGAGGCATGAGACACTATGACAAAGTACGTGAACGAGGCCTGAGACACTATGACACAGTAAGTGAACGAGGTCTGAGACACTATGACACAGTAAGTGAACGAGGCCTGAGAGACTATGACAAAGTAATTGAAGGAGGTCTGAGACACTATGACACCAGTAAGTGTTCGAGGCCTGAGACAATATAACACAGTAAGTTTACTAGGCCAGATACACTATGACACAGAAAGTGAACACGGCCTGAGAATACAGACTCCAGTAAGTGTACGAGGTCTGAGACACTAGACAAAAGTAAGTGAACTAGGCCTGAGACACTATGACACAGTAAGATATCATGAGGTTATCTTGAGATGATTTCGGGGCTTTTTAGTGTCCCCGCAGCCCGGTCCTCGACCAGGCCTCCACCCCCAGGAAGCAGCCCGTGACAGTTGACTAACACCCAGGTACCTATTTTACAGCTAGGTAACAGGGGCATAGGGTGAAAGAAACTCTGCCCATTGTTTCTCGCCGGCGACTGGGATCGAACCCAGGATCACAGAATCACAAGCCCTGCGTGCTGTCCGCTCGGCCGACCGGCTTCCAGTAAGTGTACGAGGCCTGAGAAACTAGACACCAGTAAGTGTTCGAGGCCTGAGACAATATGACACAGTAAGTGTACAAGGCCTGAGATACTAGACACCAGTTAGCGTACGAGGCCTGAGACACTACAAACCAGTAAGTGTACGAGGCCTGATGTAACACGGCGGGGGGGGGGGTTTCTCGAATTATCTTTTCTCCTTTTCCCCCCTCTACCCGTATTCTTACTTTTTATTCTCTACAAGGGACTCCAAAACTTTTACTAAAGCCGACTCAACGCCACGTGGTCCTAAGACGATTGACCGTCTTAGGATTCTACAACCCGTATGACGTGACCTAGGCTTTGAGCAAAACCCTAGAGTCGCCTCCGTCGCCACCACCAGACCAGTAACACTGAGCAATGATCGAGGTCTGGATCGATCATGCTAATTAATCAACCTTGGGGCTTGATCCCCACTATAACCGATGACCTTGAGTGTGGAATTAATTACACGGTAAAGATGACTTCCGATTTGGTGTTAGAATCGGCGCCCAATTCAACTCTGCCTCGTAGGGACCACGTGACCAGGACAAATTCATATACATATACATACACATGGAAATAATAAAAATGCAAATTATTAACTAATTAATTTATTACAAGAAAACTAAAACAAAATCTAAATGGTTATCACTCCCTACTTGACCTGAACGGCAATGAATTGACTATCCCTATAAGAGCTCATAGAGCAACTCTACCTTGGGCGACCAGCTCAGATCTTGGGGGAGGTAAGATGGTTGACCTCTCCCAGTTGATCTCGAGTTCACACTGATCTCCCTCTCTCTGGTCTTCTCCAGACTAGAGCATTGTATTGTTCTGCATCGCTTACCAAGTTACTTAGCAAGGTTTAAGTTATAACAATTAACCTCTGTTGTACTTAATTGATCCAGACTGGTTGAATTATTTTACTGAAGTTAAATTACACAAGCATCTAACGGCAGAGCTGTTCCCGATCACCAAAATGGTTATTTGAACTTTAAGAAATAGTGGACATGCCAACTCTCATGACCTATGACCACCAGGGCACTCCGCCTTACAACTTAGATCTGATTCGTGACGTCACTGATGGTGACTTTACTCAATAATTAGAATACTCTTGATATTGTACCCAGCAATATTATACAATACAATTTTAATACAAAATGAATAAAGGCTAATTTCTCTAAATAAGTGAATACTATAGAATGGATCATTATACGAAGCTATGAACAAGGCGTCGATTATTTTCACCGCGAATTCCCTGGGGTCAGGTCCCGGGTCACCACGCGGGTCCAGTTTCCCATTCTCTTTTGTCGATAAACCACTCTGAATAATTCTTACAACCAGCCTAGTTTGTTACACTGAGACAGTATGACACCAGAAAGTGTACGAGGCCTGAGACACTACACACCTGTAATTGTAAGATACCCGAGACACTCAACACCAATAAGTATACGAGGCCTGAGACACTACACACCAGTAAGTGTACGAGGCCTGAGGCACTAGTCACCAGTAAATGTATGAGGCGTGAGTCACTATGACACCACTAAGTGTACGAGGCTTAAGACATTATGACACCAGTAAGTGTACAAAGCCTGAGACACTATGACACCAGAAAATGTACGAGGCCTGAGACACTATGACTCCAGTAAGTGTACAAAGCCTGAGACACTATGACACCAGTAAGTTTAGGATTCCTGAAACACTATTATTCAAAAAGTGTACGAGACCTGAGATACTATTACACCAGTAAGTGTATGAGGCCTGATACACTATGACTCCAGTAAGTGTACAAAGCCTGAGACACTATGACACCAGTAAGTTTAGGAGGCCTGAGACACTATGACACAGTAAGTGTACGAGGCCTGAGACACTATTACACCAGTAAGTGTACGAGGTCTGAGACACTATGACAAATTAAGTGTACGAGGCCTGAGACACTATGACACAGTAAGTTTACGAGGTCTGAGACACTATTACACCAGCAGGTGTACGAGGTATGAGACACTATGCCACCAGTAAGTATACGAGGTCTGAGACACTATGACACCAGTAAGTGTACGAGGCCTGAGACACTATGACACAGTAAGAGTACGAGACCTGAGACACTAGACAGAGTAAGTGAACGAGGCCTGAGACACTAGACTGAGTAAGCGACCGAGGCCTGAGACACTATGACACCAGTAAGTGTACGAGGCCTGAGACACTTGACACCAGTAAGTGTACGATGTCTAAGGCACTTAACACCAGTAAGTGTACGAGGCCTGAGACACTTGACACCAGTAAGTGTACGAGGCCTGAGACACTATGACACCAGTGAGTGAACGAGGCCTGAGACACTATGACACAGTAAGTGAACGAGGCCTGAGACACTATGACACAGTAAGTGTACGAGGCCTGAGACACTATGACACCAGTAAGTGTATGAGGTCTGAGACACTAGACACCAGTAAGTGTACGAGGCCTGAGACACTAACAGAGTAGGTGTAAGAGGCCTGAGACACTATGACACCAGTTAGTGTATGAGGCCTGAGACACTATGACACAGTAAGTGAACGAGGCCTGAGACACTATGACACAGTAAGTGTACGAGGGCTGAGACACTATGACACAGTAAGTGTACGACGCCTGAGACACTATGACACAGTAGGTGTACGAGGCCTGAGACACTACGACACCAGTAAGTGTACGAGGGCTGAGACACTATGACACAGTAAGTCTACGACGCCTGAGACACTATGACACAGTAGGTGTGCGAGGCCTGATACACTATGACACAGTAAGTGAACGAGGCCTGAGACACTATGACACAGAAAGTGAACGAGGCCAGAGACACAATGACAGAATAAGTGTACGAGCCCTGAGACACTATGACACAGTAAGTGAACGAGGCCTGAGACACTGTGACACAGTAAGTGAACGTGGCCTGAGACACTATGACACAGTAAGTGAACGAGACCTGAGACACTAGACACCAATAAGTGTTCGAAGTCTGAGACACTGGACACCAGTAAGTGTTCGAGGCCTGAGACAATATGACACAGTAAGTGTACAAGGCCAGATACACTATGACACAGTAAGTGTACAAGGCCTGAGAATCTAGACATCAGTAAATGTTCGAGGCCTGAGACACTACACACCAGTAAGTGTTCGAGGCCTGAGACACTAGAGACCAGTATGTGTTCGAGGCATGAGACAATATGACACAGTAAGTGTACGAGGCCTGAGACACTACACACCAGTAAGTGTACGAGGCCTGAGAAACTAGACACCAGTAAGTGTACGAGGCCTGAGGCACTAGTCACCAGTAAATATATGAGGCGTGAGTCACTATGACACCACTAAGTGTACGAGGCTTAAGACATTATGACACCAGTAAGTGTACAAAGCCTGAGACACTATGACACCAGAAAGTGTACGAGGCCTGAGACACTATGACTCCAGTAAGTGTACAAAGCCTGAGACACTATGACACCAGAAAGTGTACGAGGCCTGAGACACTATGACACCAGTAAGTTTAGGATTCCTGAAACACTATTATTCAAAAAGTGTACGAGACCTGAGATACTATTACACCAGTAAGTGTATGAGGCCTGATACACTATGACTCCAGTAAGTGTACAAAGCCTGAGACACTATGACACCAGTAAGTTTAGGAGGCCTGAGACACTACGACACAGTAAGTGTACGAGGCCTGAGACACTATTACACCAGTAAGTGTACGAGGTCTGAGACACTATGACAAATTAAGTGTACGAGGCCTGAGACACTATGACACAGTAAGTTTACGAGGTCTGAGACACTATTACACCAGCAGGTGTACGAGGTATGAGACACTATGCCACCAGTAAGTATACGAGGTCTGAGACACTATGACACCAGTAAGTGTACGAGGTCTGAGACACTATGACACAGTAAGTGTACGAGACCTGAGACACTAGACAGAGTAAGTGAACGAGGCCTGAGACACTAGACTGAGTAAGCGACCGAGGCCTGAGACACTATGACACCAGTAAGTGTACGAGGCCTGAGACACTTGACACCAGTAAGTGTACGATGTCTGAGGCACTTAACACCAGTAAGTGTACGAGGCCTGAGACACTTGACACCAGTAAGTGTACGAGGCCTGAGACACTATGACACCAGTAAGTGAACGAGGCCTGAGACACTATGACACAGTAAGTGAACGAGGCCTGAGACACTATGACACAGTAAGTGTACGAGGCCTGAGACACTATGACACCAGTAAGTGTATGAGGTCTGAGACACTAGACACCAGTAAGTGTTCGAGGCCTGAGACACTATAACAGAGTAAGTGTAAGAGGCCTGAGACACTTTGACACCAGTTAGTGTATGAGGCCTGAGACACTATGACACAGTAAGTGAACGAGGCCTGAGACACTATGACACAGTAAGTGTACGAGGGCTGAGACACTATGACACAGTAAGTGTACGACGCCTGAGACACTATGACACAGTAAGTGTACGAGGCCTGAGACACTACGACACCAGTAAGTGTACGAGGGCTGAGACACTATGACACAGTAAGTGTACGACGCCTGAGATACTATGACACAGTAGGTGTGCGAGGCCTGATACACTATGACACAGTAAGTGAACGAGGCCTGAGACACTATGACACAGAAAGTGAACGAGGCCAGAGACACAATGACAGAATAAGTGTACGAGCCCTGAGACACTATGACACAGTAAGTGAACGAGGCCTGAGACACTGTGACACAGTAAGTGAACGTGGCCTGAGACACTATGACACAGTAAGTGAACGAGACCTGAGACACTAGACACCAATAAGTGTTCGAAGTCTGAGACACTGGACACCAGTAAGTGTTCGAGGCCTGAGACAATATGACACAGTAAGTGTACAAGGCCAGATACACTATGACACAGTAAGTGTACAAGGCCTGAGAATCTAGACATCAGTAAATGTTCGAGGCCTGAGACACTACACACCAGTAAGTGTTCGAGGCCTGAGACACTAGAGACCAGTATGTGTTCGAGGCATGAGACAATATGACACAGTAAGTGTACGAGGCGTGAGACACTATGACACCAGAAAGTGTACGAGGCCTGAGATACTATGACACAGTAAGTGAACGAGGCCTCAGACACTATGACACAGTAAGTGTACGAGGCCTGAGACACTATGATGCCAGTAAGTGTACGAGGCTGAGACACTATGACACCAGTAAGTGTACGAGGCCTGAGACACTTTGACACAGTAAATGTTAGAGGCCTGAGACACTATGACACCAGAAAGTGTACGAGGCCTGAGACGCTATGACACAGTAAGTGAACGAGGCCTTAGAAACTAAGACACAGTAGGTGTACGAAGCATGAGACACTATGACACCAGTAGGTGAACGGGGTCAGAGACATGAGACACCAGTAAGTGTACGAGGCCTGAGACACTATGACACAGTAAGTGTACGAGGCCTGAGACACTACGACACCATTAAGTGTACGAGGCCTGAGACACTATGACACAGTAAGTGTACGAGGCCTGAGACACTATGACACCAGAAAGTGTACGTGACCTGAGAAACTATGTTACAGTAAGTGAACGAGGCCTGAGACACTATGACACAGTAAGTGTACGAGGCCTGAGACACTATGACACCAGTAAGTGTACGAGGCCTGAGACTCTATGACACCAGTAAGGGTACGAGGCCTGAAACACTTTGACACAGTAAGTGTACGAGGCCTGAGACACTATGACACCAGTAAGTGTACGAGGTCTGAGACTCTATTACACAGTGAGTGTACGAGGCCTCAAACACTAGACAGAGTAAGTGAACGAAGCCTGAGACACTATGTCACCAGTAAGTGTTCAAGGTATTAGACACTAAACAGAGCAAGAGAACGAGGCATGAGACACTATGACACCAGTAAGCATACGAGGCCTGAGACACTTGACACCAGTAAGTGTACGAGGTCTGAGACACTTGACACCAGTCAGTGTATGAGGTCTGAGACATTTGCCACCAGTAGGTGTACAAGGCCTGAGACACTATAACACCAGTAAGTGTACGAGGCCTGAGACACTATGACACCAGTAAGTGTACGAGGTCTGAGACACTATTACACCAGCAGGTGTACGAGGTATGAGACACTATGACACCAGTAAGTATACAAGGTCTGAGACACTATGACACCAGTAAGTGTACGAGGTCTGAGACACTATGACACAGTAAGTGTACGAGACCTGAGACACTAGACAGAGTAAGTGAACGAGGCCTGAGACACTAGACTGAGTAAGCGAACGAGGCCTGAGACACTATGACACCAGTAAGTGAACGTGGCCTGAGACACTAGACAGAGTAAGTGAACGAGGCCTGAGACACTATGACACCAGTAAGTGTACGAGGCCTGAGACACATGACACCAGTAAGTGTACGATTTCTGAGACACTTGACACCAGTAAGTGTACGAGGCCTGAGAAACTTGACACCAGTAAGTGTACAAGGTTTGAGACACTTGACACCAGTAAGTGTACGAGGCCTGAGACACTATGACACCAGTAAGTGAACGAGGCTTGAGACACTATGACACAGTAAGTGAACGAGGCCTGAGACACTGAGACACAGTAAGTGTACGAGGCCTGAGACACTATGACACCAGTAAGTGTATGAGGTCTGAGATACTAGACACCAGTAAGTGTTCGAAGCCTGAGACACTATAACAGAGTAAGTGTAAGAGGCCTGAGACACTACGACACAGTAATTGAACGAGGCCTGAGACACTATGACACAGTAAGTGTACGAGGTCTTTGACACTATGACACCAGTATGTGTACGAGGCCGGAGACACTATGACACCAGTAAGTGTACGAGGCCTGAGACACTATGACACAGTAAATGTACGAGGCCTGAGACGCTATGACACAGTAAGTGTACGACGCCTGAGACACTATGACACCAGTAAGTGTACGAGGCCTTAGACACTATGACACAGTAGGTGTACGAGGCCTGATACACTATGACACAGGAAGTGAACGAGGCCTGAGACACTATGACACAGTAAGTGAACGAGGCCTAAGACACTATGACACAGTATGTGAACGAGGCCTGAAACACTATGACACCAGTAAGTGTACATGACCTGAGACACTAGACAGAGTAAGTGTACGAGGAATGAGAGACTATGACACCAGTAAGTGTACGAGGCCTGAGACACTATGACACAGTAAGTGAACGAGGCCTGAGACACTGACACTAGTAGGTGTACGAGGTCTGAGAAGCTATGACACAGTAAGTGAACGAGGCCTGAGAGACCATGACAAAGTAATTGAAGAAGGTCTGAGACACTATTACTCAAAAAGTGTACGAGACCTGAGACACTATTACACCAGTAAGTGTACGAGGCCTGATACACTATGACTCCAAAAAGTGTACAAAGCCTGAGACACTATGACACATGTAAGTTTAGGAGGCCTATGACACTATTACACCAGTAAGTGTACGAGGTCTGAGACACTATGACAAATTAAGTGTACGAGGCCTGAGACACTATGACAAATTAAGTGTACGAGGCCTGAGACACTATGACACAGTAAGTTAACGAGGTCTGAGACACTATTACACCAGCAGGTGTACGAGGTATGAGACACTATGCCACCAGTAAGTGTACGAGGTCTGAGACACTATGACACAATAAGTGTACGAGACCTGAGACACTAGACAGAGTAAGTGAACGAGGCCTGAGACACTAGACTGAGTAAGCGAACGAGGCCTGAGACACTATGACACCAGTAAATGTACGAGGCCTGAGACACTTGATACCTGTAAGTGTACGATGTCTGAGACACTTGACACCAGTAAGTGTACGAGGCCTGAGAAACTTGACACCAGTAAGTGTACAAGCGCTGAGACACTTGACACCAGTAAGTGTACGAGGCCTGAGACACTATGACACCAGTAAGTGAACGAGGCCTGAGACGCTATGACACAGTAAGTAAACGAGGCCTGAGACACTATGACACAGTAAGTGTACGAGGCCTGAGACACTATGACACCAGTAAGTGTATTAGGTCTGAGACACTAGACACCAGTAAGTGTACGAGGTCTGAGACACTATAACAGAGTAAGTGTAAGAGGCCTGAGACACTATGACACAAGTAAGTGTATGAGGCCTGAGACACTATGACACAGTAAGTGAACGAGGCCTGAGACACTATGACACAGTAAGTGTACGAGGGCTGAGACACTATGACACAGTAAGTGTACGACGCCTGAGACACTATGACACAGTAGGTGTACGAGGCCTGAGACACTACGACACCAGTAAGTGTACGAGGGCTGAGACACTATGACACAGTAAGTGTATGACGCCTGAGACACTTTGACACAGTAGGTGTACGAGGCCTGATACACTATGACACAGTAAGTGACCGAGGCCTGAGACACTATGACACAGTAAGTGAACGAGGCCAGAGACACTATGACACAATAAGTGTACGAGGCCTGAGACACTATGACACAGTAAGTGAACGAGGCCTGAGACACTGTGACACAGTAAGTGAACGTGGCCTTAGACACTATGACACAGTAAGTGCACGAGGCCTGAGACACTAGACACCAATAAGTGTTCGAGGTCTGAGACACTGGACACCAGTAAGTGTTCGAGGCCTGAGACAATATGAGACAGTAAGTGTACAAGGCCGGAGAATCTAGACATCAGTAAGTGTTCGAGGCCTGAGACACTAGACACCAGTAAGTGTTCGAGGAATGAGACACTAGAGACCAGTATGTGTTCGAGGCATAAGACAATATGACACAGTAAGTGTACGAGGCGTGAGACACTATGACACCAGAAAGTGTACGAGGCCTGAGATACTATGACACAGTAAGTGAACGAGGCCTCAGACACTATGACACAGTAGGTGTACGAGGCCTGAGACACTATGACACCAGTAGGTGAACGGGGTCAGAGACATGAGACACCAGTAAGTGTACGAGGCCTGAGACACTATGACACAGTAAGTGTACGAGGCCTGAGACACTACGACACCATTAAGTGTACGAGGCCTGAGACACTATGACACAGTAAGTGTACGAGGCCTGAGACACTATGACACCAGAAAGTGTACGTGACCTGAGAAACTATGTTACAGTAAGTGAACGAGGCCTGAGACACTATGACACAGTAAGTGTACGAGGCCTGAGACACTATGACACCAGTAAGTGTACGAGGCCTGAGACTCTATGACACCAGTAAGGGTACGAGGCCTGAAACACTTTGACACAGTAAGTGTACGAGGCCTGAGACACTATGACACCAGTAAGTGTACGAGGTCTGAGACTCTATTACACAGTGAGTGTACGAGGCCTCAAACACTAGACAGAGTAAGTGAACGAAGCCTGAGACACTATGTCACCAGTAAGTGTTCAAGGTATTAGACACTAAACAGAGCAAGAGAACGAGGCATGAGACACTATGACACCAGTAAGCATACGAGGCCTGAGACACTTGACACCAGTAAGTGTACGAGGTCTGAGACACTTGACACCAGTCAGTGTATGAGGTCTGAGACATTTGACACCAGTAGGTGTACAAGGCCTGAGACACTATAACACCAGTAAGTGTACGAGGCCTGAGACACTATGCCACCAGTAAGTGTACGAGGTCTGAGACACTATTACACCAGCAGGTGTACGAGGTATGAGACACTATGACACCAGTAAGTATACATGGTCTGAGACACTATGACACCAGTAAGTGTACGAGGTCTGAGACACTATGACACAGTAAGTGTACGAGACCTGAGACACTAGACAGAGTAAGTGAACGAGGCCTGAGACACTAGACTGAGTAAGCGAACGAGGCCTGAGACACTATGACACCAGTAAGTGAACGTGGCCTGAGACACTAGACAGAGTAAGTGAACGAGGCCTGAGACACTATGACACCAGTAAGTGTACGAGGCCTGAGACACATGACACCAGTAAGTGTACGATTTCTGAGACACTTGACACCAGTAAGTGTACGAGGCCTGAGAAACTTGACACCAGTATGTGTACAAGGTTTGAGACACTTGACACCAGTAAGTGTACGAGGCCTGAGACACTATGACACCAGTAAGTGAACGAGGCTTGAGACACTATGACACAGTAAGTGAACGAGGCCTGAGACACTGAGACACAGTAAGTGTACGAGGCCTGAGACACTATGACACCAGTAAGTGTATGAGGTCTGAGATACTAGACACCAGTAAGTGTTCGAAGCCTGAGACACTATAACAGAGTAAGTGTAAGAGGCCTGAGACACTACGACACAGTAATTGAACGAGGCCTGAGACACTATGACACAGTAAGTGTACGAGGTCTTTGACACTATGACACCAGTATGTGTACGAGGCCGGAGACACTATGACACCAGTAAGTGTACGAGGTCTGAGACACTATGACACAGTAAGTGTACGAGGCCTGAGACGCTATGACACAGTAAGTGTACGACGCCTGAGACACTATGACACATGTAAGTTTAGGAGGCCTGTGACACTATTACACCAGTAAGTGTACGAGGTCTGAGACACTATGACAAATTAAGTGTACGAGGCCTGAGACACTATGACAAATTAAGTGTACGAGGCCTGAGACACTATGACACAGTAAGTTAACGAGGTCTGAGACACTATTACACCAGCAGGTGTACGAGGTATGAGACACTATGCCACCAGTAAGTATACGAGGTCTGAGACACTATGACACCAGTAAGTGTACGAGGTCTGAGACACTATGACACAGTAAGTGTACGAGACCTGAGACACTAGACAGAGTAAGTGAACGAGGCCTGAGACACTAGACTGAGTAAGCGAACGAGGCCTGAGACACTATGACACCAGTATATGTACGAGGCCTGAGACACTTGATACCAGTAAGTGTACGATGTCTGAGACACTTGACACCAGTAAGTGTACGAGGCCTGAGAAACTTGACACCAGTAAGTGTACAAGCGCTGAGACACTTGACACCAGTAAGTGTACGAGGCCTGAGACACTATGACACCAGTAAGTGAACGAGGCCTGAGACGCTATGACACAGTAAGTAAACGAGGCCTGAGACACTATGACACAGTAAGTGTACGAGGCCTGAGACACTATGACACCAGTAAGTGTATTAGGTCTGAGACACTAGACACCAGTAAGTGTACGAGGTCTGAGACACTATAACAGAGTAAGTGTAAGAGGCCTGAGACACTATGACACAAGTAAGTGTATGAGGCCTGAGACACTATGACACAGTAAGTGAACGAGGCCTGAGACACTATGACACAGTAAGTGTACGAGGGCTGAGACACTATGACACAGTAAGTGTACGACGCCTGAGACACTATGACACAGTAGGTGTACGAGGCCTGAGACACTACGACACCAGTAAGTGTACGAGGGCTGAGACACTATGACACAGTAAGTGTATGACGCCTGAGACACTTTGACACAGTAGGTGTACGAGGCCTGATACACTATGACACAGTAAGTGACCGAGGCCTGAGACACTATGACACAGTAAGTGAACGAGGCCAGAGACACTATGACACAATAAGTGTACGAGGCCTGAGACACTATGACACAGTAAGTGAACGAGGCCTGAGACACTGTGACACAGTAAGTGAACGTGGCCTTAGACACTATGACACAGTAAGTGCACGAGGCCTGAGACACTAGACACCAATAAGTGTTCGAGGTCTGAGACACTGGACACCAGTAAGTGTTCGAGGCCTGAGACAATATGAGACAGTAAGTGTACAAGGCCGGAGAATCTAGACATCAGTAAGTGTTCGAGGCCTGAGACACTAGACACCAGTAAGTGTTCGAGGAATGAGACACTAGAGACCAGTATGTGTTCGAGGCATAAGACAATATGACACAGTAAGTGTACGAGGCGTGAGACACTATGACACCAGAAAGTGTACGAGGCCTGAGATACTATGACACAGTAAGTGAACGAGGCCTCAGACACTATGACACAGTAGGTGTACGAGGCCTGAGACACTATGACGCCAGTAAGTGTACGAGGCCTGAGACACTATGACACCAGTAAGTGTACGAGGCCTGAGACACTTTGACACAGTAAGTGTTAGAGGCCTGAGACACTATGACACCAGAAAGTGTACGAGGCCTGAGACGCTATGACACAGTAAATGAACGAGGCCTTAGAAACTAAGACACAGTAGGTGAACGGGGTCTGAGACACGAGACACCAGTAAGTGTACGAGCCCTGAGACACTATGACACCAGTAGGAGAACGGGGTCTGAGACACGAGACACCAGTAAGTGTACGAGGCCTGAGACACTATGACACAGTAAGTGTACGAGGCCTGAGACACTATGACACCAGTAGGAGTACGAGGTCTGAGACACTACGACACCATTAAGTGTACGAGGCCTGAGACACTATGACACCAGAAAGTGTACGTGACCTGAGAAACTATGTTACAGTAATTGAACGAGGCCTGAGACACTATGACACAGTAAGTGTACGAGGCCTGAGACACTATGACACCAGTAAGTGTACGAGGCCTGAGACTCTATGACACCAGTAAGTGTACGAGGCCTGAGACACTTTGACACAGTAAGTGTACGAGACCTGAGACACAATGACATAGTAAGTGTGCGAGGCCTGAGACACTATGACACCAGTAAGTGTACGAGGTCTGAGACGCTATTACACAGTGAGTGTACGAGGTCTGAGACGCTATTACACAGTGAGTGTACGAGGCCTCAAACACTAGACAGAGTAAGTGAACGAAGCCTGAGACACTATGTCACCAGTAAGTGTTCAAGGTATTAGACACTAAACAGAGCAAGAGAAAGAGGGATGAGACACTATGACACCAGTAAGCATACGAGGCCTGAGATACTTGACACCAGTAGGAGTACGAGGTCTGAGACACTTGACACCAGTCAGTGTATGAGGTCTGAGACATTTGACACCAGTAGGTGTACGAGGCCTGAGACACTATAACAGAGTAAGTGTAAGAGGCCTGAGACACTATGACACCAGTAAGTGTACGAGGCCTGAGACACTATGACACAGTAAGTGTACGACGGCTGAGACACTATGACACAGTAAGTGTACGACGCCTGAGACACTATGACACAGTAGGTGTACGAGGCCTGAGACACTACGACACCAGTAAGTGTACGAGGGCTGAGACACTATGACACAGTAAGTGTACGACGCCTGAGACACTATGACACAGTAGGTGTACGAGGCCTGATACACTATGACACAATAAGTGAACGAGGACTGAGACACTATGACACAGTAAGTGAACAAGCCCAGAGACACTATGACACAATAAGTGTACGAGGCCTGAGACACCATGACACAGTAAGTGAAAGAGGCCTTAGACACTGTGACACAGTACGTGAACGTGGCCTGAGACACTATGACACAGTAAGTGAACGAGGCCTGAGACACTAGACACCAATAAGTGTTCGAGGTCTGAGACACTGCTCACCAGTAAGTGTTCGAGGCCTGAGACAATATGACACAGTAAGTGTACAAGGCCAGATACACTATGACACAGTAAGTGTACAAGGCCGGAGAATCTAGACATCAGTAAGTGTTCGAGGCCTGAGACACTAGACACCAGTAACTGTTCGAGGAATGAGACACTAGAGACCAGTATGTGTTCGAGGCATGAGACAATATGACACCAGAAAGTGTACGAGGCCTGAGATACTATGACACAGTAAGTGAACGAGGCCTCAGACACTATGACACAGTAAGTGTACGAGGCCTGAGACACTATGACGCAAGTAAGTGTACGAGGCCTGAGACACTATGACACCAGTAAGTGTACGAGGCCTGAGACACTTTGACACAGTAAGTGTTAGAGGCCTGAGACACTATGACACCAGAAAGTGTACGAGGCCTGAGACGCTATGACACAGTAATTGAACGAAGCCTTACAAACTAAGACGCAGTAGGTGTACGAAGCCTGAGACACTATGACACCTGTAGGTTAACGGGGTCTGAGACATGAGACACCAGTAAGTGTACGAGACCTGAGACACTATGACACAGTAAGTGTACGAGGCCTGAGACACTATGACACCAGTAGGAGTACGAGGTCTGAGACACTACGACACCATTAAGTGTACGAGGCCTGAGACACTATGACACAGTAAGTGTACGAGGCCTGAGACACTATGACACCAAAAAGTGTACGTGACCTGAGAAACTATGTTACAGTAAGTGAACGAGGCCTGAGACACTATGACACAGTAAGTGTAAGAGGCCTGAGACACTATGACACCAGTAAGTGTACGAGGCCTGAGACACTATGACACCAGTAAGTGTACGAGGCCTGAGACACTTTGACACAGTAAGTGTACGAGACCTGAGACACAATGACATAGTAAGTGTGCGAGGCCTGAGACACTATGACACCAGTAAGTGTACGAGGTCTGAGACACAATTACACAGTGAGTGTACGAGGCCTCAAACACTAGACAGAGTAAGTGAACGAAGCCTGAGACACTATGTCACCAGTAAGTGTTCAAGGTATTAGACCCTAAACAGAGCAAGAGAACGAGGCATGAGACACTATGACACCAGTAAGCATACGAGGCCTGAGACACTTGACACCAGTAAGTGTACGAGGTCTGAGACACTTGACACTAGTCAGTGTATGAGGTCTGAGACATTTGACACCAGTAGGTGTACAAGGCCTGAGACACTATAACACCAGTAAGTGTACGAGGCCTGAGACACTATGACACCAGTAAGTGTACGAGGTCTGAGACACTATTACACCAGCAGGTGTACGAGGTATGAGACACTATGACACCAGTAGGTATACGAGGTCTGAGACACTATGCCACCAGTAAGTGTACGAGGTCTGAGACACTATGACACAGTAAGTGTACGAGACCTGAGACACTAGACAGAGTAAGTGAACGAGGCCTGAGACACTAGGCTGAGTAAGCGAACGAGGCCTGAGACACTATGACACCAGTAAGTGAACGTGGCCTGAGACACTAGACAGAGTAAGTGAACGAGGCCTGAGACACTATGTCACCAGTAAGTGAACGTGGCCTGAGACACTAGACAGAGTAAGTGAACGAGGCCTGAGACACTATGACACCAGTAAGTGTACGAGGCCTGAGACACATGGCACCAGTAAGTGTACAATGTCTGAGACACTTGACACCAGTAAGTGTACGAGGCCTGAGAAACTTGACACCAGTAAGTGTACAAGGTTTGAGACACTTGACACCAGTAAGTGTACGAGGCCTGAGACATTATGACACCAGTAAGTGAACGAGGCTTGAGACACTATGACACAGTAAGTGAACGAGGCCTGAGACACTATGACACAGTAAGTGTACGAGGCCTGAGACACTATGACACCAGTAAGTGTATGAGGTCTGAGATACTTGACACCAGTAAGTGTACGAAGCCTGAGACACTATAACAGAGTAAGTGTAAGAGGCCTGAGACACTATGACACCAGTAAGTGTACGAGGCCTGAGACACTACGACACAGTAAATGAACGAGGCCTGAGACACTATGACACAGTAAGTGTACGAGGTCTTTGACACTATGACACCAGTATGTGTACGAGGCCGGAGACACTATGACACCAGTAAGTGTACGAGGCCTGAGACACTATGACACAGTAAGTGTACGAGGCCTGAGACGCTATGACACAGTAAGTGTACGACGCCTGAGACACTATGACACCAGTAAGTGTACGAGGCCGTAGACACTATGACACAGTAGGTGTACGAGGCCTGATACACTATGACACAGGAAGTGAACGAGGCCTGAGACACTATGACACAGTACGTGAACGAGGCCTAAGACACTATGACACAGTATGTGAACGAGGCCTGAGACACTATGACACCAGTAAGTGTACAAGACCTGAGACACTAGACAGAGTAAGTGTACGAGGAATGAGAGACTATGACACCAGTAAGTGTACGAGGCCTGAGACACTATGACACAGTAAGTGAACGAGGCCTGAGAAACTATGACACCAGTAGGTGTACGAGGTCTGAGAAGCTATGACACAGTAAGTGAACGAGGCCTGAGAGACTATGACAAAGTAATTGAAGAAGGTCTGAGACACTATGACACCAGTAAGTGTTCGAGGCCTGAGACAATATAACACAGTAAGTGTACTAGGCCAGATACACTATGAAACAGTAAGTGTACACAGCCTGAGAATACAGACTCCAGTAAGTGTACGAGGTCTGAGACACTATTACACAGAAAGTGAACGAGGCCTGAGACACTATGACACCAGAAAGTGTACGAGGCCTGAGACACTATTACTAAAAAAGTGTACGAGGCCTGAGACACTATGGCTCAATAAGTGTACGAGGCCTGAGACACTATTACACCAGTAAGTGTACGAGGCCTGAGACACTATGACACAGTAAGTGAACGAGGCCTGAGACACTATGACACAGTTAGTGTACGAGGCCTGAGACACTATGACACAGTAAGTGAACGAGGCCTGAGACACTAGACACCAATAAGTGTTCGAGGTCTGAGTCACTGGACACCAGTAAGTGTTCGAGGCCTTAGACAATATGACACAGTAAGTGTACAAGGCCAGATCCACTATGACACAGTAAGTGTACAAGACATGAGAATCTAGATACCAGCAAGTGTACGAATCCTGAGACACTAGGCACCAGTAATGTTCAGGGCCTGAGACACTAGACAACAGTAAGTGTTCGAGGCCTGAGACAATATGACACAGTAAGTGTACGAGGCCTGAGATACTAGACACCAGTAAGCGTACGAGGCCTGAGACACTACAAACCAGTAAGTGTACGAGGCCTGATGTAACACGGGGGGGGGGGGGGTTCTCGAATTATCTTTTCTCCTTTTCCCCCCTCTACCCATATTCTTACTTTTTATTCTCTACAAGGGACTCCAAAACTTTTACTAAAGCCGACTCCACGCCACGTGGTCCTAAGACGATTGACCGTCTTAGGATTCTACAACCCGTATGACGTGACCTAGGCTTTGAGCAAAACCCTAGAGTCGCCTCCGCCGCCACCACCAGACCAGTAACTCTGAGCAATGATCGAGGTCTGGATCGATCATGCTAATTAATCAACCTTGGGGCTTGATCCCCACTATAACCGATGACCTTGAGTGTGGAATTAATTACACGGTAAAGATGACTTCTGATTTGGTGTTAGAATCGGCGCCCAATTCAATTCTGCCTCGTAGGGACCACGTGACCAGGACAAATTCATATACATATACATACACATGGAAATAATAAAAATGCAAATTATTAACTAATTAATTTATTACAAGAAAACTAAAACAAAACCTAAATGGTTATCACTCCCTACTTGACCTGAACGGCAATGAATTGACTATCCCTATAAGAGCTCATAGAGCAACTCTACCTTGGGCGACCAGCTCAGATGTTGGGGGAGGTAAGATGGTTGACCTCTCCCAGTTGATCTCGAGTTCACACTGATCTCCCTCTCTCTGGTCTTCCCCAGACTAGAGCATTGTATTGTTCCGCATCGCTTACCAAGTTACTTAGCAAGGTTTAAGTTATAACAATTAACCTCTGCTGTACTTAATTGATCCAGACTGGTTGAATTATTTTACTGAAGTTAAATTACACAAGCATCTAACGGCAGAGCTGTTCCCGATCACCAAAATGGTTATTTGAACTTTAAGAAATAGTGGACATGTCAACTCTGATGACCTATGACCGCCAGGGCACTCCGCCTTACAACTTAGATCTGATTCGTGACGTCACTGATGGTGACTTAACTCAATAATTAGAATACTCTTGATATTGTACCCAGTAATATTATACAATACAATTTTAATACAAAATGAATAAAGGCTAATTTCTCTAAATAAGTGAATACTATAGAATGGTTCATTATACGAAGCTATGAACAAGGCATCGATTATTTTCACCGCGAATTCCCTGGGGTCAGGTCCCGGGTCACCACGCGGGTCCAGTTTCCCATTCTCTTTTGTCGATAAACCACTCTGGATAATTCTTATAACCAGCCTAGTTTGTTACACTGAGACACTATGACACCAGAAAGTGTACGAGGCCTGAGACACTACACACCTGTAATTGTAAGATACCCGAGACACTCAACACCAATAAGTGTACGAGGCCTGAGACACTACACACCAGTAAGTGTACGAGGACTGAGAAACTAGACACCAGTAAGTGTACGAGGACTGAGAAACTAGACACCAGTAAGTGTACGAGGCCTTAGGCACTAGTCACCAGTAAATGTATGAGGCGTGAGTCACTATGACACCACTAAGTGTACGAGGCTTAAGACATTATGACACCAGTAAGTTTAGGAGGCCTGAGACACTATGACACAATAAGTGTACGAGGCCTGAGACACTATTACACCAGTAAGTGTACGAGGCCTGATACACTATGACTCCAGTAAGTGTACAAAGCCTGAGACACTATGACACCAGTAAGTTTAGGAGGCCTGAGACACTATTACACCAGTAAGTGTACGAGGTCTGAGACACTATGACAAATTAAGTGTACGAGGCCTGAGACACTATGACACAGTAAGTTTACGAGGTCTGAGACACTATTACACCAGCAGGTGTACGAGGTATGAGACACTATGCCACCAGTAAGTATACGAGGTCTGAGACACTATGACACCAGTAAGTGTACGAGGTCTGAGACACTATGACACAGTAAGTGTACGAGGCCTGAGACACTTGACACCAGTAAGTGTACGATGTCTGAGACACTTGCCACCAGTAAGTGTACGAGGCCTGAGAAACTTGACACCAGTAAGTGTACAAGGTCTGAGACACTTGACACCAGTAAGTGTACGAGGCCTGAGACACTATGACACCAGTAAGTGAACGAGGCCTGAGACACTATGACACAGTTAGTGAACGAGGCCTGAGACACTATGACACAGTAAGTGTACGAGGGCTGAGACACTATGACACAGTAAGTGTACGACGCCTGAGACACTATGACACAGTAGGTGTACGAGGCCTGAGACACTATGACACCAGTAAGTGTACGAAGGCTGAGACACATGACACCAGTAAGTGTACGATGTCTGAAACACTTGACACCAGTAAGTGTACGAGGCTTGAGAAACTTGACACCAATAAGTGTACAAGGTCTGAGACACTATGACACAGTAAGTGAACGAGGCCTGAGACACTATGACACAGTAAGTGTAAGAGGCCTGAGACACTATGACACCAGTAAGTGTACGAAGGCTGAGACACATGACACCAGTAAGTGTACGATGTCTGAGACACTTGACACCAGTAAGTGTACGAGGCTTGAGAAACTTGACACCAATAAGTGTACAAGGTCTGAGACACTATGACACAGTAAGTGAACGAGGCCTGAGACACTATGACACAGTAAGTGAACGAGGCCTGAGACACTATGACACAGTAAGTGAACGAGGCCTGAGTCACTGTGACACAGTAAGTGAACGTGGCCTGAGAAACTATGAGACAGTAATTGTACGAGGCCTGAGACACTATGACACCAGTAAGTGTATGAGGTCTGAGACACTAGACACCAGTACGTTTACGAGGCCTGAGACACTATGACACAGTAAGTGTACGAGGCCTGAGACACTATGACACCAGTAAGTGTATGAGGTATGAGACACTAGACACCAGTAAGTGTATGAAGCCTGAGACACTATAACAGAGTAAGTGTAAGAGGCCTGAGACACTATGACACCAGTAAGTGTACGAGGCCTGAGACACTATGACACAGTAATTGAACGAGGCCTGAGACACTATGACACAGTAAGTGTACGAGGTCTTTGACACTATGACACCAGTATGTGTACGAGGCCGGAGACACTATGACACCAGTAAGTGTACGAGACCTGAGACACTGTAACGGAGTAAGTGTAAGAGGCCTGAGACACTATGACACCAGTAAGTGTACGAGGCCTGAGACACTATGACACAGTAATTGAACGAGGCCTGAGACACCTATGACACAGTAAGTGTACGAGGTCTTTGACACTATGACACCAGTATGTGTACGAGGCCGGAGACACTATGACACCAGTAAGTGTACGAGGCCTGAGACACTATGACACAGTAAGTGTACGAGGCTTGAGACACTATGACACAGTAAGTGTACGACGCCTGAGACACTATGACACCAGTAGGTGTACGAGGCCTTAGACACTATGACACAGTAGGTGTACGAGGCCTGTTACACTATGACACAGTAAGTGAACGAGGCCTGAGACACTATGACACAGTAAGTTTACGAGGCCTGAGACACTATGACACAGTAAGTGTACGAGGCCTGAGACACTATGACACCAGTAAGTGTATGAGGTATGAGACACTAGACACCAGTAAGTGTATGAAGCCTGAGACACTATAACAGAGTAAGTGTAAGAGGCCTGAGACACTATGACACCAGTAAGTGTACGAGGCCTGAGACACTATGACACCAGTAAGTGTATGAGGTCTGAGACACTAGACAGCAGTAAGTTTACGAGGCCTGAGACACTATGACACCAGTAAGTGTACGAGGCCTGAGACACTATGACACCAGTAAGTGTACGAGGCCTGAGACACTACGACACAGTAAGTGTACGAGGCCTAAGACACTATGGCACAGTAAGTGTACGAGGGCTGAGACAATATGACACCAGTAAGTGTACTAGGCCTGAGACACTATGATACAGTAGTGGTACGAGGCCTGAGACACTATGGCACAGTAAGTGAACGAGGCCTGAGACACTATGACACAGTAAGTGAACGAGGCCTGAGACACTATGACACAGAAAGTGTACGAGCTCTGAGACAGTATGACACAGTAAGTGCAAGCGGCCTGAGACACTATAACACAGTAGGTGTACGAGGCCTGAGACACAATGACACAGTAAGCGTATGAGGCCTGAAAAACTATGCTACCAGGAAGTGTACGAGGCCTGAGACACTATGACACATTAAGTGTACGAGGCCTGAGACACTATGACACAAGTAAGTGTACGAGGTCTGAGACACTATGACAAAGTAAGTGTACGAGGCCTTAGGCACTAGTCACCAGTAAATGTATGAGGCGTGAGTCACTATGACACCACTAAGTGTACGAGGCTTAAGACATTATGACACCAGTAAGTTTAGGAGGCCTGAGACACTATGACACAATAAGTGTACGAGGCCTGAGACACTATTACACCAGTAAGTGTACGAGGCCTGATACACTATGACTCCAGTAAGTGTACAAAGCCTGAGACACTATGACACCAGTAAGTTTAGGAGGCCTGAGACACTATTACACCAGTAAGTGTACGAGGTCTGAGACACTATGACAAATTAAGTGTACGAGGCCTGAGACACTATGACACAGTAAGTTTACGAGGTCTGAGACACTATTACACCAGCAGGTGTACGAGGTATGAGACACTATGCCACCAGTAAGTATACGAGGTCTGAGACACTATGACACCAGTAAGTGTACGAGGTCTGAGACACTATGACACAGTAAGTGTACGAGGCCTGAGGCACTTGACACCAGTAAGTGTACGATGTCTGAGACACTTGCCACCAGTAAGTGTACGAGGCCTGAGAAACTTGACAGCAGTAAGTGTACAAGGTCTGAGACACTTGACACCAGTAAGTGTACGAGGCCTGAGACACTATGACACCAGTAAGTGAACGAGGCCTGAGACACTATGACACAGTTAGTGAACGAGGCCTGAGACACTATGACACAGTAAGTGTACGAGGGCTGAGACACTATGACACAGTAAGTGTACGACGCCTGAGACACTATGACACAGTAGGTGTACGAGGCCTGAGACACTATGACACCAGTAAGTGTACGAAGGCTGAGACACATGACACCAGTAAGTGTACGATGTCTGAGACACTTGACACCAGTAAGTGTACGAGGCTTGAGAAACTTGACACCAATAAGTGTACAAGGTCTGAGACACTATGACACAGTAAGTGAACGAGGCCTGAGACACTATGACACAGTAAGTGTAAGAGGCCTGAGACACTATGACACCAGTAAGTGTACGAAGGCTGAGACACATGACACCAGTAAGTGTACGATGTCTGAGACACTTGACACCATTAAGTGTACGAGGCTTGAGAAACTTGACACCAATAAGTGTACAAGGTCTGAGACACTATGACACAGTAAGTGAACGAGGCCTGAGACACTATGACACAGTAAGTGAACGAGGCCTGAGACACTATGACACAGTAAGTGAACGAGGCCTGAGTCACTGTGACACAGTAAGTGAACGTGGCCTGAGACACTATGAGACAGTAATTGTACGAGGCCTGAGACACTATGACACCAGTAAGTGTATGAGGTCTGAGACACTAGACACCAGTAAGTTTACGAGGCCTGAGACACTATGACACAGTAAGTGTACGAGGCCTGAGACACTATGACACCAGTAAGTGTATGAGGTATGAGACACTAGACACCAGTAAGTGTATGAAGCCTGAGACACTATAACAGAGTAAGTGTAAGAGGCCTGAGACACTATGACACCAGTAAGTGTACGAGGCCTGAGACACTATGACACAGTAATTGAACGAGGCCTGAGACACTATGACACAGTAAGTGTACGAGGTCTTTGACACTATGACACCAGTATGTGTACGAGGCCGGAGACACTATGACACCAGTAAGTGTACGAGACCTGAGACTCTGTAACGGAGTAAGTGTAAGAGGCCTGAGACACTATGACACCAGTAAGTGTACGAGGCCTGAGACACTATGACACAGTAATTGAACGAGGCCTGAGACACCTATGACACAGTAAGTGTACGAGGTCTTTGACACTATGACACCAGTATGTGTACGAGGCCGGAGACACTATGACACCAGTAAGTGTACGAGGCTTGAGACACTATGACACAGTAAGTGTACGAGGCTTGAGACACTATGACACAGTAAGTGTACGACGCCTGAGACACTATGACACCAGTAAGTGTACGAGGCCTTAGACACTATGACACAGTAGGTGTACGAGGCCTGTTACACTATGACACAGTAAGTGAACGAGGCCTGAGACACTATGACACAGTAAGTGAACGAGGCCTGAGTCACTGTGACACAGTAAGTGTACGAGGCCTGAGACACTATGACACCAGTAAGTGTATGAGTTCTGAGACACTAGACAGCAGTAAGTTTATGAGGCCTGAGACACTATGACACCAGTAAGTGTACGAGGCCTGAGACACTATGACACCAGTAAGTGTACGAGGCCTGAGACACTACGACACAGTAAGTGTACGAGGCCTAAGACACTATGACACAGTAAGTGTACGAGGGCTGAGACAATATGACACCAGTAAGTGTACGAGGCCTGAGACACTATGATACAGTAGTGGTACGAGGCCTGAGACACTATGGCACAGTAAGTGAACGAGGCCTGAGACACTATGACACAATAAGTGAACGAGGCCTGAGACACTATGACACAGAAAGTGTACGAGCTCTGAGACTTTATGACACAGTAAGTGCAAGCGGCCTGAGACACTATAACACAGTAGGTGTACGAGGCCTGAGACACAATGACACAGTAAGCGTATGAGGCCTGAAAAACTATGCTACCAGGAAGTGTACGAGGCCTGAGACACTATGACACAGTAAGTGTACGAGGCCTGAGACACAATGACACAGTAAGTTTACGAGGTCTGAAACACTATTACATCAGCAGGTGTACGAGGTATGAGACACTATGACACCAGTAAGTATACGAGGTCTGAGACACTATGACACCAGTAAGTGTACGAGGTCTGAGACACTATGAAACAGTAAGTGTACGAGGTCTGAGACACTATGACACAGTAAGTGTACGAGACCTGAGACACTAGACAGAGTAAGTGTACGATGTCTGAGACACTTGACACCAGTAATTGTACGAGGCCTGAGAAACTTGACACCAGTAAGTGTACAAGGTTTGAGACACTTTACACCAGTAATTGTACGAGGCCTGAGACACTATGACACCAGTAAGTGAACGAGGCTTGAGACACTATGACACAGTAAGTGAACGAGGCCTGAGACCCTATGACACAGTAAGTGTACGAGGCCTGAGACACTATGACACCAGTAAGTGTATGAGGTATGAGACACTAGACACCAGTAAGTGTATGAAGCCTGAGACACTATAACAGAGTAAGTGTAAGAGGCCTGAGACACTATGACACCAGTAAGTGTACGAGGCCTGAGACACTATGACACAGTAATTGAACGAGGCCTGAGACACTATGACACAGTAAGTGTACGAGGTCTTTGACATTATGACACCAGTATGTGTACGAGGCCGGAGACACTATGACACCAGTAAGTGTACGAGGCCTGAGACACTATGACACAGTAAGTGTACGAGGCCTGATACACTATGACTCAGTAAGTAAACTAGGCCTGAAACACTATGACACAGTAAGTGAACGAGGCCTAAGGCACTATGACACAGTAGGTGTACGAGGCCTGATACACTATGACACAGTAAGTAAACTAGGCCTGAAACACTATGACACAGTAAGTGAACGAGGCCTGAGACACTATGACACCAGTAAGTGTACAAGACCTGAGACACTAGACAGAGTAAGTGAACGAGGAATGAGAGACTATGACACCAGTAAGTGTACGAGCTCTAAGACACTATGACACAGTAAGTGAACGAGGCCTGAGACACTGTGACACAGTAAGTGAACGAGGCATGAGACACTATGACAAAGTACGTGAACGAGGCCTGAGACACTATGACACAGTAAGTGAACGAGGTCTGAGACACTATGACACAGTAAGTGAACGAGGCCTGAGAGACTATGACAAAGTAATTGAAGGAGGTCTGAGACACTATGACACCAGTAAGTGTTCGAGGCCTGAGACAATATAACACAGTAAGTGTACTAGGCCAGATACACTATGACACAGAAAGTGTACACGGCCTGAGAATACAGACTCCAGTAAGTGTACGAGGTCTGAGACACTAGACAAAAGTAAGTGAACTTGGCCTGAGACACTATGACACAGTAAGATATCTTGAGGTTATCTTGAGATGATTTCGGGGCTTTTTAGTGTCCCCGCGGCCCGGTCCTCGACCAGGCCTCCACCCCCAGGAAGCAGCCCGTGACAGTTGACTAACACCCAGGTACCTATTTTACTGCTAGGTAACAGGGGCATAGGGTGAAAGAAACTCTGCCCATTGTTTCTCGCCGGCGCCTGGGATCGAACCCAGGACCACAGGATCACAATCCCTGCGTGCTGTCCGCTCGGCCGACCGGCTTCCAGTAAGTGTACGAGGCCTGAGAAACTAGACACCAGTAAGTGTACGAGGCCTTAGGCACTAGTCACCAGTAAATGTATGAGGCGTGAGTCACTATGACACCACTAAGTGTACGAGGCTTAAGACTTTATGACACCAGTAAGTGTACGAAGCCTGAGACACTATGACACCAGAAAGTGTACGAGGCCTGAGACACAATGACTCCAGTAAGTGTACAAAGCCTGAGACACTATGACACCAGTAAGTTTAGGAGGCTTGAGACACTATTACTCAAAAAGTGTACGAGGCCTGAGACACTATGACACAATAAGTGTACGAGGCCTGAGACACTATTACACCAGTAAGTGTACGAGGCCTGAGACACTATGACACAGTACGCGAACGAGGCCTGAGACACTATAACACAGTAGGTGTACGAGGTCTGAGGCACTATGACACAGTAAGTGAACGAGGCCTGAGACACTAGACACCAATAAGTGTTCGAGGTCTGAGTCACTGAACACCAGTAAGTGTTCGACGCCTTAGACAATATGACACAGTAAGTGTACAAGGCCAGATCCACTATGACACAGTAAGTGTACAAGGCCTGAGAATCTAGATACCAGCAAGTGTACGAATCCTGAGACACTAGACACCAGTAATGTTCAAGGCCTGAGACACTAGACACCAGTAAGTGTTCGAGGCCTGAGACAATATGACACAGTAAGTGTACAAGGTCTGAGATACTAGACACCAGTTAGCGTACTAGGCCTGAGACACTACAAATCAGTAAGTGTACGAGGCCTGATGTAACACGGGGGGGGGGGGTTTCTCGAATTATCTTTTCTCCTTTTCCCCCCTCTACCCGTATTCTTACTTTTTATTCTCTACAAGGGACTCCAAAACTTTTACTAAAGCCGACTCAACGCCACGTGGTCCTAAGACGATTGACCGTCTTAGGATTCTACAACCCGTATGACGTGACCTAGGCTTTGAGCAAAACCCTAGAGTCGCCTCCGCTGCCACCACCAGACCAGTAACACAGCAATGATCGAGGTCTGGATCGATCATGCTAATTAATCAACCTTGGGGCTTGATCCCCACTATAACCGATGACCTTGAGTGTGGAATTAATTACACGGTAAAGATGACTTCCGATTTGGTGTTAGAATCGGCGCCCAATTCCACTCTGCCTCGTAGGGACCCCGTGACCAGGACAAATTCATATACATATACATACACATGGAAATAATAAAAATGCAAATTATTAACTAATTAATTTATTACATGAAAACTAAAACAAAATCTAAATGGTTATCACTCTCTACTTGACCTGAACGGCAATGAATTGACTATCCCTATAAGAGCTCATAGAGCAACTCTACCTTGGGCGACCAGCTCAGATCTTGGGGGAGGTAAGATGGTTGACCTCTCCCAGTTGATCTCGAGTTCACACTGATCTCCCTCTCTCTGGTCTTCCCCAGACTAGAGCATTGTATTGTTCCGCATCGCTTACCAAGTTACTTAGCAAGGTTTAAGTTATAACAATTAACCTCTGTTGTACTTAATTGATCCAGACTGGTTGAATTATTTTACTGAAGTTAAATTACACAAGCATCTAACGGCAGAGCTGTTCCCGATCACCAAAATGGTTATTTGAAGTTTAAGAAATAGTGGACATGTCAACTCAGATGACCTCTGACCACCAGGGCACTCCGCCTTACAACTTAGATCTGATTCGTGACGTCACTGATGGTGACTTAACTCAATAATTAGAATACTCTTGATATTGTACCCAGTAATATTATACAATACAATTTTAATACAAAATGTATAAAGGCTAATTTCTCTAAATAAGTGAATGCTATAGAATGGTTCATTATACGAAGCTATGAACAAGGCGTCGATTATTTTCACCGCGAATTCCCTGGGGTCAGGTCCCAGGTCACCACGCGGGTCCAGTTTCCCATTCTCTTTTGTCGATAAACCACTCTGGATAATTCTTACAACCAGCCTAGTTTGTTACACTGAGACACTATGACACCAGAAAGTGTACGAGGCCTGAGACACTACACACCTGTAATTGTAAGATACCCGAGACACTATGACGCCAGTAAGTGTACGAGGCCTGAGACACTATGACACCAGTAAGTGTACGAGGCCTGAGACAATTTGACACAGTAAGTGTACGAGGCCTGAGACGCTATGACACAGTAAGTGAATGAGGCCTTAGAAACTAAGACACAGTAGGTGTGCGAGGCCTGAGACACGAGACACCAGTAAGTGTACGAGGCCTGAGACACTAAGACACAGTAAGTGTGCGAGGCCTGAGACACTATGACACCAGTAGGAGTACGAGGTCTGAGACACTACAACACCATTAAGTGTACGAGGCCTGAGACACTATGACACAGTAAGTGTGCGAGGCCTGAGACACTATGACACCAGTAGGAGTACGAGGTCTGAGACACTACGACACCATTAAGTGTACGAGGTCTGAGACACTACGACACCATTAAGTGTACGAGGCCTGAGACACTATGACACAGTAAGTGTACGAGACCTGAGACACAATGACATAGTAAGTGTGCGAGGCCTGAGACACTATGACACCAGTAAGTGTACGAGGTCTGAAACGCTATTACACAGTAAGTGTACGAGGCCTGAAACACTAGACAGAGTAAGTGAACGAAGCCTGAGACACTATGTCACCAGTAAGTGTTCAAGGTATTAGACACTAAACAGAGCAAGAGAACGAGGCATGAGACACTATGACACCAGTAAGTGTACGAGGTCTGAGACACTTGACACCAGTAAGTGTATGAGGCCTAAGACCCTTGACACCAGTATGTGTCTGAGGTCTGAGACATTTGACACCAGTAGGTGTACAAGGCCTGAGACACTATAACACCAGTAAGTGTACGAGGTCTGAGACACTAGACACCAGTAATTGTACGAGGCCCGAGACACTAGACTGAGTAAGTGAACGAGGCCTGAGAAACTATGACACCAGTAAGTGTATGAGGTCTGAGACACTTGACACCAGTAAGTGTATGAGGTCTGAGACACTTGACACCAGTAAGTGTACGAGGCCTGAGGCACTATGACACCAGTAAGTGAACGAGGCCTGAGACACTATGACACAGTAAGTGAACGAGGCCTGAGACACTATGACAGAGTAAGTGTACGAGGCCTGAGACACTATGACACCAGTAAGTGTACGAGGCCTGAGACACTTTGACACAGTAAGTGAACGAGGCCTGAGACACTATTACACAGTAAGTGTACGAGGCCTTAGACACTATGACAAAGTGTACTAGGCCTGAGACACTATGACACCAGAAAGTGTATGAGGCCTGAGACACTATGACACAGTAAGTGAACTAGGCCTGAGACACTATGACACAGTAAGTGTACGAGGCCTTAGACAATATGACAAAAGTATGTGTACGATGCCTGAGACACTATGACACCAGTAAGTGTACGAGGCCTGTGACACTATGATACAGTAAGTGTACGAGGCCTGAGATACTATGGCACAATAAGTGTACGACGCCTGAGACACTATGACACAAGGAAGTGTACGAGGCCTGAGACACTATGACACAGTAAGTGAACTAGGCCTAAGACACTATGACACAGTAAGTGAACGTGGCCTGAGATACTATGACACAGTAAGTGAACGAGGCCTGAGACACTACGACACAGTATGTGAACGAGGCCTGAGACACTATGACACAATAAGTGTACGAGGCCTGAGACACTATGACACAGTAAGTGAACGAGGCCTGATGCACTATGACACAGTAGGTTTACGAGGTCTAAGACACTATAACACCAGTAAGTGTAGGAGGTCTGAGACACTAGACACCAGTAATTGTACGAGGCCCGAGACACTGTGACACCAGTAGGTGTACGAGACCTTAGAAACTATGAGACAGCAAGTGTACGAGGCCTGAGACACTACACACCTGTAAGTGAACGAGGCCTGAGACACTAGACACCAGTAAGTGTACGAGGCCTGAGACATTATGACACCAGTACGTGTACGAGGCCTGAGACACTACTCACCAGTGAGTGTTCGAGGCCTGAGACACTAGACACCAATATGTGTACGAGGTTTCAGACACTATGACACAGTAAGTGAACGAGGCCTGAGACACTATGACAGTAAGTTTACGAGGTCTAAGACACTATGACACCAGTAAGTGTAGGAGGTCTGAGACACTAGACACCAGTAATTGTACGAGGCCTGAGACAATATGACACAGTAAGTGTACGAGGGCTGAGACACTATGACACCAGTAGGTGTACGAGGCCTGAGATACTATGACACAGTAGGGGTACGAGGCCTGAGACAATATGACACAGTAAGTGAACGAGGCCTGAGACACTATGACACAGTAAGTGAACGAGGCCTGAGACACTATGACACAGTAAGTGTACGAGGCTTGAGACACTATGGCACAGTAAGTGAACGATGCCTGAGACACTATGACACAATAAGTGTACGAGGCCTGAGACACTATGACACAGTAAGTGAACGAGGCTAGAGACACTATGACACAATAAGTGTACGAGGTCTGAGACACTATGACACAGTAAGTGAACGAGGCTAGAGACACTATGACACAGTAAGTGTACGAGGTCTGAGACACTATGACACAGTAAGTAAACGAGGCCTGAGACACTATGACACAGTAAGAGTACGAGGCCTGAGACAATATGACACAGTAACTGAACGAGGCCTGAGACACTATGACACCAATACGTGTATGATGCCTGAGACTACACACCAGTAAGTGTATGAGGCCTGAGGCACTAGTCACCAGTAAGTGTACGAGGCCTGAGACACTATAACACCAGTAAGTGTACGAGGCGTAAGACACAATGACACCAGTAAGTGTACGAGGCCTGAGACACTATGATACCAGAAAGTGAACGAGTCGTGACACACTAGACACCAATAAGTGTACTTGGCCTGAGACACTATGGCACCAGAAAGCGTTTCAAGCCTGAGACACTATGGCACCAGAAAGTGTGCGAGGCCTGAGACACTATGGCACCAGAAAGTGTGCGAGGCCTGAGACACTATGACACCAGAAAGTGTGCGAGGCCTGAGACACTATGCCACCAGTAAATGTACGAGGCCTGAGACACTATTACTCAAAAAGTGTACGAGGCCTGAGACACTGTGACACAGTAAGTGTACGAGGCCTGAGACACTATTACTCAAAAAGTGTACGAGGCCTGAGACACTATGACACCAGGAAGTGTACGTGGCCTGAGACACTATTACTCAAAAAGTGTACGAGGCCTGAGACACTGTTACACAGTAAGTGTACGAGGCCTGAGACACTACACACCAGTAAGTGTACGAGTCCTGAGACACTACACACCAGTAAGTGTACGAGTCCTGAGACACTACACACCAGTAAGTGTACGAGTCCTGAGACACTACACACCAGTAAGTGTACGAGTCCTGAGACACTACACACCAGTAAGTGTACGAGTCCTGAGACACTACACACCAGTAAGTGTACGAGTCCTGAGACACTACACACCAGTAAGTGTACGAGTCCTGAGATGCTAGACACCAGTAAGTGTATGAGTCCTTAGACAATAGACACCAGTTAGTATACGAGGCCTAACACACTAGACACCAGTTAGTGTACGAGGCCTGACTCTTTAGACACCACTAAGTGTACGAAGCCTGTTTTGACGAATCATTCATTACTGGTGTTCAGGAAGAGTTAACATTGCTGCCTGCCTCCGCAGATCCAATTTTTTTCGTTAGAAATTGACAAAAATGGTGATGTGTGCAGGAGCGTGTGGCGGGGGCGGCCATGGTGGGCGGCGTGGGGTCCAGCTGGCTCTACCTACTGAGAGGACCACTGAACCAGAGCTTGCCGGCTCTCCCCCGCACTGTGTGGCGGCAGATGTTCGTCGGTGTGTGGTACCTCTATTGTCTCATCATCAGTGGCGCCTACACCTGCAACCTCATAGCCATCTTCACCAGACCAACCTATCCACAGCACCTCCACACTCTCCAGCACCTGGTTGACAGTCACTACAGGTAAAGTTCCCAGTACCTGGTTGACAGTCACTACAGGTAAAGTCCCCATTACCTGGTTGACAGTCACTACAGGCAAAGTTCCAAGCATCTGGTCGACAGTCACTTCAGGTAAAGTCCAGAGTACCTTGTTGACAGTCACTGCAGGTAAAGTCCCCAGTACCCACAGTACCTCCACACTCTTGACAACGTGGTTGACAGTCACTACAGGCAAAATCCTCAGCATCTGGTTGAGAGTCACTTCAGGTAAAGTCCAGAGTACTTTGTTGACAGTCTCTACAAGTAAAGTTCCCAGTACCCACAGTACCTCCACACTCTCCACAACCTGGTTGACAGTCACTATTGATAAAGTCCCTATTACCTGGTTGACAGTCACTACAGGTAAAGTCCCCAGTACCCACAGCACCGCCACACTCTCCAGCAACTGGTTGATAGTCACTACAGGTAAAGTCCCCAGTATTTGGTTGACAGTCACTGCAGGTAAGGTCCCCAGTACTTGGTTGACAGCCACTACAGGTGTAATGATCTGTGCAGACCATAGCTTCTCCCCTTTTCCATTTTTTTCCTTCCCCTTCTCCTTCTTCTCCTCTCCTCTTTCTTCCCGCTCCCCTTTCTCCCCTCTCCCCTTGCCGTCGATCGTCTCCCCCTCCCTTGTTCATCCCTCTCTTATTTTCCTTCCCATCCCCTCCCTGATCATTCTTTCTCACCCCCCCCCTTGTTGGCCGTTCCTGCCATATTCTACTCGAGTCAAGAGATCCCTGGTGACTTGACAGTCCTTCAAATTTCCAGGCCCACTCCCAGCCCATTCTATTCCCATTCATTTCCTTCTCTACCCTTCCCCCCTCCCCCCACCACTCTGCTCCCCTCTTCCCCCTGTCCTCTATACCAGTGACGAACTGGAGGGCCAATAACCTCGGTGCCATAAACCCGTACTCTCAAGTTACCCCTTGAGTGGCCAGCGCAGCTTTCCCACGAGTTAGTTGTTACGGCTTATTCCAAGTAAGTAATTATCAAACGAAGGCACCAAACCGGGAAGGCTATGTAGCACCATCAAATATGCGGGATAATCAGAGGGCGCTGAATATCACCAAGGATGCCAAAACGAGAACAGAAACGCATAAGACGAACGAAATCAATAGTATATGAGTCACCAAGAATACTATCGAGGTTCAAGCGACCACGGGGGACGGTCGGAAAACAAGACACACGTTCGTCCCGTAAATCAGGACATTCAACAAGGATATGCACGACCGTAAGAGGGACAATGCAATTTGGACAATAAGGAGCAGGGCGGCACTCCATCAAGTGACCATGGGTTGAGCGAGTATGGCCAATATGCAACCTCGCCAGAGCCGTTTCCCATCGCTGGTTACGGTGGTAGGAGGACGGCCAATCCGGAGGTAAGGGACACATAGGTGCAATCAGGAAAAACAACAGAGTAGCCTACACCGTCCACAGACTTAGATCCATCGGTGAAGACGGAAACGGAGCGGGAGTGAGAAGAAAAGTCCTCAAGGAAAAGGCGTTTTAGAACAGTAGGAGGGGTAAAAGCTTTAGTGATGCAGGCTAAGGATGTACAAAACTGCGGAAGGTGGACTCTCCACGGGGGCAAAAAGGAACAACACGAGGAGAAATATTAGAAATATGAACTGAAAGAGAATGGCTTATTCCAAGTTACATGAGTTTTCTGTCAAGAGAAACAGACCCTTATGGTCAAGCCTGGAGCTGATTGGTTGAAAACCAGGGAGGCCTAGGAGACGGGGTTAGGCTCATGGCACTGTTTGGTCTAAGACTCAAGAGGCGGAGTCCCCCAGGGTAGTGTCAGACAACCATTGGCCAAGCCTCCCGAACACCCAGTTTGGTTTGAATTCATTGGCTCTAGTCTTTGGAAGGCGGGGATTTATTTGGGCCTAAGAAACTAGGTGGGTAGAGTTTGTTGTCCACTGGTAAGCTTGTTAAAAAAAAAAGTTGTCTTGGGCAGAACTTGGAGATAGGTCCCATCAGGGCCTTAGAGCAGCTGTCACCATCTCTAGTTAGATTGAATTATTTGATTGTAAATGCCTTTTTGCTCAAGCGTTAGCTTAGGAATATTTGATTGCACAAACAACAACAGATCGCTCGAGTTGTAATTTTATTCACGACGCAATTCTACATTGAACGAAGCAGGAGCAGATTGATTCGGTGATGGCATTTCCAATTGATTTAGAACTTTGTTCGCGATTTCTAAGCACAAATCTTCAATCATTATTAACTCTTCGTTGTAGATTTCTGCTATGAAATCCATGTCCATATTTGAATTTTCCTTCGTGTTCAATGGATAATATTTTCAGCAATGTGCGATTTATATTTCTCCTATAACTCTGTTGGAGATGAATGAGAGCATGCGGTCAATATGATTGCAAACAATGCCCGAATTTGATTTGGATGTGACGTGTTGGACATGTCATTAATGCATACATCCCAGTGTCATTCGTTCTCCAATAAATTCAGAGCATGACATGCACTACGGAAAGTGGCATGTGTTACGCCGTTGACAAATCTCAATGGCTGGAAAGACGTTGGAACGGGCACATTTACCAACAGTATGCAAAGAAAGAAGCATTCATCTTGATTGGGATGCACGGTGTACAGTCTGCCTATCGTAGTTTATTTAAATATGCCAGATTGTCCATCGAATCGCTCTCCTTGTTTGCGTCGTTCAAATTATTTTCTACTGACATTCCACGTGTAATACGTAGGGACTTCCGAATTCAGCAGTGTTTTTGCAAACGCGTCATTTTGACATAACGTGAAGAAAGCAGTTAACGTTGTAGCTGGTGGATTCATAGCTGTTTGTTGCACATTTGCAGCTGTGAAATAAACGTGTTGTCCATTTTCTTGTTTTGAAAACAAAAACAAAAAATACTAACAAAATATTTCAATTCAAACAGATCAATCAACACAGCTCAATTTCACCACCAATTGCACTGAAAAATAAGAACAGTTAAAAAAGACATGAAAAACAATGAAAAAAGAATCAAATAAGCTATACCCACGAAATGAATAGTATGGTAAACAACACAGCTCAATTCCAATGCAACGTCACACAGTAATTAAATAAAAATTAATCAAAATCTATGAAAATTCAATTTATCGATGCAATTGGAAACATTGAAATGGAATTGTAACATATTTTGTATTGCGTGTTTTCCTCTTACGTGCAACAGATGGCGCTGTTTTTCAAAAAACGCATGTTTTTACCTGTCACAGGAGTAGCATCTAAATAGTAGGTATATAAAAACATGCACGTATTCGAATGGAACGTTGTGTCAAAATTTCAAAGCAATCAGTGAAGAACTTTTGGAGATTACAGCGTGTGTTGCTCTTATGTCCTACAAATGGCGCTGTTTAAAAAAAAAGCGTGTTTTTTTCCTGTCACAGGTGAGGCATGTATATAGTAGGTTTATATGAACACTTGCCTATTCGAATGCAATGTTGTATCAAAATTTCAAAGAATAGGTAAAGAGGTTTCGAAGATTTCCCTCCCATGAAAAACACGAAAAACACAACTTTTCAAAAAAAGTATGTTTTTTCCCGTCACAGACGTGACTTCTATACAGTATGTATTTAAAAACCTGCTCGGATGCAAATGGAACGTTGTGTGAAAATTTCAAGGTAATCAATGAAGAACTTTGAGATTAGAGATTTTGAACAAACGCACATTTAAATATTTATTTATTTAGATTTTTAAATTAATGCACCCTTCTTATGTTGCTCCCTCACATTTAATATTTCTTAATAACAACGGGTAGTTCATTGAGGGTCACAGTGATCTGCAAGCAGTGTTAAGTTAGGGTACTGAGTGGGTAAAAGGGAGAGTGAGGTCAGGGTTATTACAATGGTGGCAGCGGTGGGTAGTACCTGGTTGGGTCACTAAAGGTAAAAACCTCAGTACCTGGTTTATGGTCACTACATGTAAAGTCCCCATTACCTGGTTGACAGTCACTACATGTAAAGTCCCCATTACCTGGTTGACAGTCACTACATGTAAAGTCCCCAGTACCCTCAGCACCTCTTACCTCAGTAATGAGCTGGTTAGGGATTTATACCTCAAAAGGGAGCTCTTGTTGTTGCACCAGACTGTTACTTGTGTACAGGGGGACAGCATCGCCAAGCACTTCCTGACATTTATACCTCAAAAAAGAGCTCTTGTTGTTGCTCCAGACTGTTACTTGTGTACAGGGGGACAGCATCGCCAAGCACTCCCTGACAGAACAAACAGCCGACCTCGACAGCCACACTCCCGCTACCGTTGGACGACCAACGATGGACACTTGAATGCTTGCAATTTACCTGGGAGATCATCCTGTATGCATCTTGATCTTGGAGAGGAATTAAGAGTCACCAATTGAAGGTTGCAGTTCCAAAACTGGCCTTTTTGTCTTGAGCACACTACTCGAGCTGCCGTGACTTCCCACTCACTCCTTGTTTAGAGTGATCTCCTAAATTCGTGAATTAGTGTCTATTGTCACCCTATCTGCAGCCGTGACCCCTCACTCTCTCTCTCTCTCTCGCTTTCCATGAAACCTCACCAGGACAAGAGCAAAAACTAGCTAACATATATAAAATATTTAATATATAAAACATACATAATAAAAGATATATAATATACAAGATTACCATACAACACTAAGCTGCTACAACCCGGTAGCACTCCAATATCATATCCTGGCTTATTACAGCCACTATGGGTCGCAACCGGGTTCTTGATCGATGACCCTAATAGTATCCGTCCCCAAGTCGGTAGCGGCTTTCAAGGAGTTGGCTAGATAATGCAAATAAAAAATAAAAGGGGGAGGGGGGAGAATGAACACAACACTTAATCCTTTATCAAAATATTCACTTAACTTATTATCACCATCATCACCTTAAATATAAAATATAAAAACTATATATCTGGGGTGTGAGTTTTCAGTTGCATATTGTCCTGGGGACCATTCAGGCTTGTTCGCATTTGTGTTCCTCACGTGTGCCCCAAAGAATGAGGTGATTTGGTAAAATGCTATGCCCAAGATTACTATCCGAGTGCCGGCGGTGGGGTGGTTCAAATAGCCTCGGCTATCACCTCATTAGTCCGGTCGTGATGGTCAAGTGGATTAAGGCGTCTTGTACATACCAGTTGCGTTGCTCCTGGGAGTATGGGTTCGAGTCACTTCTGGGGTGTGAGTTTTCAGTTGCATATTGTCCTGGGGACCATTCAGGCTTGTTCGCATAAAATATAAAATGAAATATTATTACTACACGTGGATATTTACATGTGTCGTTCTCACAGAGGACACTGAGCACTCCTCCATGCTAACACGATGCAGCCTTTGTCAACTTCCGTGTTTCCTCAACACACAGTACCGTCCTCAATCAGTAAAGGGAAACACCGAGTCTATCCTTGCCGTGGGCCAGCCTACCGATAGTATCACTAGGTGCCTCTTGTGATTGCCCACAATCACTCTCCAGCCAAGTCCTGGCAGAAATCCTCAGCCACGCTCTGATTGGGGCCACTACACAGACAAATACAGGGGTAGCGAACCCCTGGCAGAAGCCTCTAGCGATGGGCTAGTAACGCTCCTCAATGGAACCTCACTGTCGGTCGTCTCTCCCTTTAGCCAGTCCTGGAATACACCGAATTCTTTCACTTCTATTCCAATAACAGAAATCAGAAACCACACACTGAAATCGGCGGCGGCTCACTTAGTCGTCAGGCGGAACTAAGTTGGGAGAGTATTGGCTGCCCAAGGCAGATTGCCTTCCTCAGTACCACTGCTGCCCCGCGTCACATCTGTGCATACAGACACGTCATCAGATATAGAGAACTGGTGAAAACAGGAAGCAACACTCACTCACTGGGGCATTGACATTATGCTCGTAGCTACAACAGATGGTGCTGGTCTTGAATCATCACATCACTAGAGGTCACTCACTACGACCTCACTGGTTACTCAAGGCAGGAATCTTGAGCCAATTATACTTACTGCACCACTTCCAATAGATGGCGTTGTCCAGGTAGAGTCCAATTCAGTGGGGGGTTTAGAGCAGACTCAGATGGCACTGAAGTCGCTCCTCCATATGTCGACGGTGTCGTCGGGTTCATAACACCTATTACTATTACTGGTTAGGTGTAGTTCAAAATGTTGGACGGAACTGATTAGAGCCACCGTGTCTTTCTTTATCGCTGAATAATTTAGCTGAATGGGGATAAACTTTTTGGAATAGTAAGCTACGGGATGCTCTACTCCTTTTGCATCGTTCTGAGATAATACGGCCCCGAGGCCATAATCGGAAGCACCTATAGTTAGGATAGACCTATCCTCAAAGTTCGGGGACATAAGGATGGGAGAAGAGATCAAAATCGCCTCGAGGCTCTCAAAAGCCTCCTGGCAATGTTTATCCCATAAAAATTTCACACCCATCTTTAAAAAATTTGTCAGGGGGACGGCAATAGATGAAAAATTTGGGACAAACATACAGTAGAAACCGGCCATACTAAGGAAACGCAGGATTTCCTTCCTTGTGGACGGTGTAGGGTACTGGATATTTGTTTCTACTTGCTGGATTTTGGTGTGATCCATCCTCTTCCCACCTCATGCCCTAAAAAGACGACGGAGGTCTTAGCAAACTCAGATTTGTGCAAGTTGACTACTAATCCTGACTGGAGCATGACCTTAAAGAATTCCTCTGAATTCTTAAAGAATTTCTCTGAAATATGACGTAGATGGTCCTCCCAACTTACATCACATATCAAGACGTCATCAATATAGTGCATGGTATTTTCTATATCACACAACACAATACACATCAACCTCTGGAAGGTGGACGCTACGTTCTTCATCCCGAACGGCATCACCTGGCATTCAAACATGCCGTCGGGAGTCACGAACGGGGAGATGGGTTTGGCTCGCTTCGTGAGGGGAACTTGCCAATAGCCCTTAAATAGGTCGATCTTTGTTAGGTAACGAGCTTTGCCTATGGCATCAAGACATTCCTCTACTCTGGGGAGAGGATAGGTATCAGCTACTGTGACCTTATTCACCTGGCGATAATCAATACATAATCGGTATTTCTTACCAGGTTTGGGCACTAGTAGAATCCGGGATGACCATGGGCTTGTGCTCGGGGCTAACAGATGGTGTTGCCACATATACTGCACCTCGTTTTTCACCACCTTTTACTTCAGAGGGTTGAGACGGTATGGTTGTTTGATCGGCCTGGCTCCCTAGTCCAGAATAACTTCATGCTGTAGAACACATGTTCGTCCTAGAGTATCTCTCAATATAGTCTTGTATTGCTGGATCAGTTTCAACAAGGACGGTTGTTTTCCTCCGGTTACATGCGTTACATGCAAATTGCATAAAATCTCTGAGTTAGTCAGTACCTTTTCAGCCTCTTCCATTACCTCTGTGTCATCTCTAGTCGTCACCATGGTTATTGGGTGAATATCCTGGCTCTGATATTTCTTTACCATGTTGACGTGGACCAATGTTTTTTCCTACGATCTGGTGTGCTAAGAATATAATTATTACAAGCTATTTTTTCAAAATCGGATAAGGACCTATGAACTTGGCACTTAGACTCCCCATCACCGTGGGAGAACATACCAACACTAGATCTACTTCGAAATCCCTTTTCTTCGTTGTTTGATCATACCAGCGCTTGGTGGTAACTTGGGTATTCACTAAGTTCCTCTTGTCTATCTCCCACGCGGAAAACAACTTGCCTTTGTTGCTGGACAGCAAGTCAATAGCGTCTACGTCTTTTTCCTGGTCCAGCCATTGGTCCCGTACTACTTCCAATAGACCTCTAACAGTATGGTCATAAACCATTTCAAATGGGGGTACCCCCCGGGATTCATTGGGAACTGACCTTACCCCAAATAGGAGGTAAGGTAGGTCTTCAGCCCATTTGCTCTGCTGGTCATAGCAGTATTTCCTCAGCATGCCCTTCATTGTCTGGTGGAACCGCTCCAAGGCTCCTTGCGATTCGGGATGATAGGCACTGGATGTAATCAGTGGGATCCCAAGGTCGGCCATCTGTTGGCGAAACAAACGAGAAGTAAAATTCGTTCCCTGATCCGTCTGGATGGTCTTTGGGAGACCATATTGGGAGACGAACCAGAGGAGATGTTTCACAATTATCTTTGCCGTGATGGTCTTCATGGGGATCGTTTCTGGGTACCTACTAACCCGATCTAGTATCGTGAGAAGGTACTGCACCCCAGATGTAGAAGGCAGAAGAGGGTCTACTATATCAAGAATGAGGTGCTCTAAAGGCTCACCTATGGAGGGTATAGGGCAAAGAGGAGCTTTGGGGACAGGCTGGTTCACCTTTCCTGCTATCTAGCACACGTGGTATGATTTGCAGAAGCGTCGTACATCCCTCTTCATCTGTGGTCAGAAGAAACACCTAGCCAGGCGATGAAAGGTTTTTGAAACCCTGCAATGCCCGGCAAATCGGTCGACATGATCTGTGTCTAACAGCTTAGCTCGGAACACAGCAGGGATGACTATCTGTTTATCTACCTCAGTTGACTGGGGATATTTCGGTGGGCACCTGCGACACAGTACTTTATTTGACCAGAAATACAGGTCACCTCCTTTCGCAGGGGACTATGGTATCTGCCAGTGCCTGTACTTGAAGGTCCTCCTTCTGCTATTCTATCAGACTCGCTCAGGTCTACTGTTCGGGTATAGGTGTCAGGGGCCAGCGAGACTGGTAAAGGACTACTCGTAACCTGTGTGGGTAGATGGAGAGTCAAACAAGGTATTTAAATCCAATGGTACCTGGGATTGTGCCTGGGATCTCGTTTGCGCGGCTACTACTGGACTCGCATCTTTATAAACTGGGTCGTCCACTACCAGGAGATATATTTGCACCAAACCTAGGGCCAAGTCATTGGCCAAGATAACCTTAATCCCCTCTATATGAAGATTACCCACCACAGCTAACGTACACTCGCCGCTGAAGTACTGTGACTCCTGATGTACTTGTACTAAAGGGGCATTGTACAATGTGGAAGGAAACCCGCCTAAGATAACATTTTGTTTCCCATCAACCGATACTCCTTCGGGTAATGATTTTTCCAAAATCAGAGACTGGGCAGCTCCACTGTCTCAGTACTATCACGGGCTTACCTGAGTGGTCACTTTATACATACCCTTGGGAATTGTATTGGGCGAACAACTCTTTGTTTCTTCTTCTCTAGGGCGGCCGCTGGTGGTGCTGTACAACTCGCCAGCATAACTTCCCTACATGAGTCGTTACTAGTTCTGCCACGACACTTAGCAGCTATGTGCCCTCTCTTCCCTCAGGTCCAACACACTACGTCCCTCTTTGGACTGATCCTTCTAGGACTACCTGGGGTTGATTTGCTGGCACCCCGTGGGACGGTCTTATCCTCCGGTTTATGCTTTGCCGAGTATTTCGTGTAGCTCTTGGGACATACCAAGTAGGAAGCCTACGTGTCAGGATGTATTCCTCGGCCATAGTGGCTGCTGCACTCATGGTCCCTACCTGCTGTTCTTCTAGGTATGTCTTGAGATCTCCAGACAGGCAATCTTTGAAGTCCTTCAACAATATGAGCTGCTCGAGTTGCTCCGTCTTCACTTTTTGAGACGCACACCATTCTTGGAAAAGCCATTCCTTGATGTTTGCAAACTCAGTAAACGTGTGCTCCGAGGTCTTTTTCAGGTTCCTGAACTTTTGCCTATAAGCCTCCGGCACCAACTGATAAACCATGAGCTCTACCTTCTTCACCGCATCGTTTTCACTGGAATCATCCAGCGACAACGTAGAGTATGCAATTTGGGTCTTCCCTGTCAGGATGGACTGGATCTTGATGGCCCAATTCTCCTGTGGCCAATCCAATGATGCGGCTGCCTTCTCGAAGGCAGCAAAAAACTTGGAGACTTCTTTCTCGCTGAATTTGGGAACCATCTTTATATTTCTCACTGGATCGAAACTACTAGATTCATTCGTTTCCCTCCGACCACCTAATCTTAGCACGTCTAACTCGTGTAGTCTTTCCTCTTTTTCTTGTCTTTCTCGCTCCTATCTCTTTTCTCTTTCTCGTGCTTCTCTTTCCCTTCTTTCTTGTTCTCGTGTGTGTGACTGTGGGCTGGCCATCTCTTGTGTGTGTCTGTGGGCTGGCCATCTCTTGTGTGTGTGTGTCTGTGGGCTGGCCATCTCTTGTGTGTGTCTGTGGGCTGGCCATCTCTTGTGTGTGTCTGTGGGCTGGTCATCTCTTGTGTGTGTCTGAAGGTTGGCCAACTCTTGTGTGTGTGTCTGTGGGCTCGCCAGATCTTGTGTGTGTGTCTATGGGCTGGCTAGCTCTGGTGTATGTGACTGTCGGCTGGCCATCTCTTGTGTGTGTCTGTGGGCTGGCCATCTCTTGTGTGTGTGTCTGCGGGCTAGCCATCTCTTGTGCATTTCTATGGGCTGGCCAGTTCTTGTGTGTGTGTCTTTGGGCTGACCATCTTTTGAGTGTGTCTGTGGGCTGGCCAACTCTTGTGTGTGTGTCTGTGGGCTCGCCATCTCTTGTGTGTGTTTCTGTGGGCTGGCCATCTCTTGTGTGTGTCTGTGGGATGACCATCTCTTGAATGCGTCTGTGGGCTGGCCAAATCTTGTGTTTGTGTGTCTGTGGGCTCGCCCGCTCTTGTGTGTGTCTGTGGGTTGGTCATCTCTTGAGTGTGTGTGTCTGTGGGCTCGCCAGCTCTTGTGTGTGTCTATGGGCTGGCCAGCTTTTGTGTGTGTCTGTGGGCTTGCCAACTCTTGAGAGTGTCTGTGGGCTGGCCATCTCTTGTGTGTGTGTCTGTGGGCCAGCCGTCTCTTGTGCATGTCTGTCGCCTGGCCAGCTCTTGTGTGTGTCTGTGGGCTGGTCATCTCTTGTGTGTGTCTGTGGGCTGGTCATCTCTTGTGTGTGTCTGTGGGCTGGTCATCTCTTGTGTGTGTGTCTTTGGGCTGGCCAGCACTTGTGTGTGTTTGTGGACTGGTCATCTCTTGTGTGTGTGTCTGTCGGTCGGCAATCTCTTGTGCATGCCTATGGGCTGGCCAGCTCATGTGTGTGTCTGTAGGCTGGCTATCTCTTGTGTGTGTTTCTGCGGGCTGGCCATCTCTTGTGTGTGTCTGTGGGCTGGCAATCTCTTGTGTGTGCCTGTGGGCTGGTCATCTCTTGTGTGTGTCTGTGGGCTGGCAATCTCTTGTGTGTGCCTGTGGGCTGGTCATCTCTTGTGTGTGTCTGTGGGCTGGCAATCTCTTGTGTGTGCCTGTGGGCTGGTCATCTCTTGTGTGTGTCTGTGAGCTGGCAATCTCTTGTGTGTGTCTTTGGGGTGGCCATCTCTTGCGTGTATGTCTGTGGGCTTGCCAACTCTTCTGTGTGTCTGTGGGCTGACCAGCTCTTGTGTGTGTGTCTGTGGGGTGGCCAGCTCTTGTGTGTTTGTCTGTGGGCTTGCCATTTCATGTGTGTGTCTGTGACTGGCCATCTCTTAAGTGTGTCTGTGGGCTGGCCAGCTATTGTGTGTGTGTCTGTGGGCTAGTCATCTCTTGTGTGTGTCTGTGGGCTGGCCAGCTCTTGTGTGTGTCTGTGGGCTGGCCAGCTCTTGTGTGTGTCTGTGGGCTGGCCAGCTCTTGCGTGTGTGTCTGTGGGCTGACCATCTCTTGAGTGTGTCTGAGGGCTGGCCATCTCTTGAGTGTGTCTGTGGGCTGGCCAGCTCTTGTGGGTGTGTGTCTGTGGGCTGGCCCCCTCCTGTGTGTGTCTGTGGGCTGGCCATCTCTTGTGCATGTCAGTCGGCTGGCCAGCTCTTGTGTGTGTGTCTGTGGGCTGGTCGTCTCTTGTGTGTGTGTCTGTGGGCTGGCCATCTCTTGAGTGTGTCTGTGGGCTGGCCAGCTCTTGTGGGTGTGTGTCTGTGGGCTGGCCCCCTCCTGTGTGTGTCTGTGGGCTGGCCATCTCTTGTTTGCGTGTCTGTGGACTGGCAATCTCATGTATATGTCTGTGGGTTGGCCAGCTCTTGTGTGTGTGTCTGTGGGCTGACCATCTCTTGAGTGTGTCTGTGGGCTGGCCAGCTCGTGTGTGTGTGTGGGGGGGGGGCTTGTCATCTCTTGTGTGTCTAGGGCTGGCCAGCTCTTGTGTGTGAGTCTGTGGGCTGGTCATCTCTTGTGTGTGTTTCTGTGGGCTTACCATCTCTTGTGTGTGTCTGTGGGCTGGTCATCTCTTGTGTTTGTGTCTGAAGGCCGGCCATCTCTTGTGCATGTCTATGGGCTGGCCAGCTCTTGTGTGTGTGTCTGTGGGCTGGCCATCTCTTGTGTGTGTCTATGTGCAGGCCATCTCTTGAGTGTGTGTTTCTCTGCGCGGGCCATCTCTTGTGTGTGTCTGTGGGCTGGCCATCTCTTGTTTGTGTGTCTGTGAACTCGCAATCTCTTGTGTATGTCTGTGGGCTGGCCATCTCTCGCGTGTGTGTGTATTTATGGGCTGGCCAGCTCTAGTGTGTGTCTGTGAGCTGGTCGTCTCTTGTATGTGTTTCTGTGGGCTGGCTATCTCTTGTGTGTGTCTGTGGGTGGGCCAGCTCTTGTGTTTGTGTCAGTGGGCTTGCCATCTCCTGTGTGTGTCTGAAGGCTGAACATCTCTTGTGTGTGTCTGTGGGCTGGCCATCTCTTGTGTGTGTGTGTGTGTGTGGGCTTGTCATATCTTGTGTGTGTCTAGGGCTGGCCAGCTCTTGTGTGAGAGTCTGTGGGCTGGCCATTTCTTGTGTGTGTTTCTGTGGGCTTGCCATCTCTTGTGTGTGTCTGTGGGCTGGTCATCTCTTGTGCAAGTCTATGGGCTGGCCAGTTCTAGTGTGTGTATATGTGGGCTGGCCATCTCTTGTGTGTGTGTGTGTCTGTGGGCTGGCCATCTCTTGTGTGTGTGTCTGTGGGCTGGCCATCTCTTGTGCATGTCTATGGGCTGGCCAGCTCTTGTGTGTGTCTGTGGGCTGGCCATCTCTTGTGTGTGTGTCTGTTGGCTGGCCAGTTCTTGTGTGTATCTGTGGGCTGGCCATCTCTTGTGTGTGTTTCCGTGGGCTGGCCATCTTTTGTGTGTGTCTGTGGGTTGGCCAGCTTTTGTGTGTGTGTCTGTGGGCTGGCCATCTCTTGAGTGTGTCTGTGGGCTGGGCAGCTCTTGTGTGTGTGTCTGTGGGCTGGCCATCTCTTGAGTGTGTCTGTGGGCTGGCCAGCTCGTGTGTGTGTGTGTATCTGTGGGCTGGCCAGCTCTTGTGTGTGTCTGTGGGCTGGCCTTCTCTTGTGTGTGTCTGTGGGCTGGCCAGCTCTTGTGTGTGTGTCTGTGGGCTTGCCATCTCCTGTGTGTGTCTGTAGGCTGGTCATCTCTTGTGTGTGTCAGTGAGCTGTCAGCTCTTGTGTGTGTGTCTGTGGGCTGGCCATCTCTTGTGTGTGTGTCTGTGGGCTGGCCATCTCTTGTGTGTGTGTGGGGGGGGGGGCTTGTCATCTCTTGTGTGTGTCTAGGGCTGGCCAGCTCTTGTGTGTGAGTCTGTGGGCGTGCCATCTCTTGTGTGTGTTTCTGTGGGCTTAGCATCTCTTGTGTGTGTCTGTAGGCTGGTCATCTCTTGTGTGTCTGTGGGCCGGCCATCTCTTGTGCAAGTCTTTGGGGTGGCCAGCTCTTGTGTGTGTGTCTGTGGGCTGGCCATCTCATGAGATTGTCTGTGGGCTGGTCATCTCTTGTGTTTGTGTCTGTGGGCCGCCCATCTCTTGTGCATGTCTATGGGCTGGCCAGCTCTTGTGTGTGTGTCTGTGGGCTGGCCATCTCTTGTGTGTGTCTATGTGCAGGCCATCTCTTGAGTGTGTGTTTCTCTGCGCGGGCCATCTCTTGTGTGTGTCTGTGGGCTGGCCATCTCTTGTTTGTGTGTCTGTGAACTCGCAATCTCTTGTGTAGGTCTGTGGGCTAGCCATCTCTCGTGTGTGTGTGTATTTATGGGCTGGCCAGCTCTAGTGTGTGTCTGTGAGCTGGTCGTCTCTTGTATGTGTTTCTGTGGGCTGGCTATCTCTTTTGTGTGTGTCTGTGGGTGGGCCAGCTCTTGTGTTTGTGTCTGTGGGCTTGCCATCTCCTGTGTGTGTCTGTAGGCTGAACATCTCTTGTGTGTGTCTGTGGGCTAGCCATCTCTTGTGTGTGTGTGTGTGGGCTTGTCATATCTTGTGTGTGTCTAGGGCTGGCCTGCTCTTGTGTGTGAGTCTGTGGGCTGGCCATTTCTTGTGTGTGTTTCTGTGGGCTTGCCATCTCTTGTGTGTGTCTGTGGGCTGGTCATCTCTTGTGCAAGTCTATGGGCTGGCCAGTTCTAGTGTGTGTATATGTGGGCTGGCCATCTCTTGTGTTTGTGTGTCTGTGGGCTGGCCATCTCTTGTGTGTGTGTCTGTGGGCTGGCCATCTCTTGTGCATGTCTATGGGCTGGCCAGCTCTTGTGTGTGTCTGTGGGCTGGCCATCTCTTTTGTGTGTGTGTCTGTTGGCTGGCCAGTTCTTGTGTGTATCTGTGGGCTGGCCATCTCTTGTGTGTGTTTCCGTGGGCTGGCCATCTTTTGTGTGTGTCTTAGGGTTGGCCAGCTTTTGTGCGTGTGTCTGTGGGCTGGCCATCTCTTGAGTGTGTCTGTGGTCTGGCCAGCTCTTGTGTGTGTGTCTGTGGGCTGGCCATCTCTTGAGTGTGTCTGTGGGCTGGCCAGCTCGTGTGTGTGTGTGTATCTGTGGGCTGGCCAGCTCTTGTGTGTGTCTGTGGGCTGGCCTTCTCTTGTGTGTGTCTGTGGGCTGGCCAGCTCTTGTGTGTGTGTCTGTGGGCTTGCCATCTCCTGTGTGTGTCTGTAGGCTGGTCATCTCTTGTGTGTGTCAGTGAGCTGTCAGCTCTTGTGTGTGTGTCTGTGGGCTGGCCATCTCTTGTGTGTGTGTGGGGGGGGGCTTGACATCTCTTGTGTGTGTCTAGGGCTGGCCAGCTCTTGTGTGTGAGTCTGTGGGCGTGCCATCTCTTGTGTGTGTTTCTGTGGGCTTAGCATCTCTTGTGTGTGTCTGTAGGCTGGTCATCTCTTGTGTGTGTCTGTGGGCCGGCCATCTCTTGTGCAAGTCTTTGGGGTGGCCAGCTCTTGTGTGTGTGTCTGTGGGCTGGCCATCTCATGAGCTTGTCTGTGGGCTGGTCATCTCTTGTGTTTGTGTCTGTGGGCCGCCCATCTCTTGTGCATGTCTATGGGCTGGCCAGCTCTTGTGTGTGTGTGTCTGTGGGCTGGCCATCTCTTGTGTGTGTCTATGTGCTGGCCATCTCTTGTGTGTGTGTTTCTTTGCGCGGGCCATCTCTTGTGTGTGTCTGTGGGCTGGCCATCTCTTTTTTGTGTGTCTGTGAACTCGCAATCTCTTGTGTATGTCTGTGCGCTGGCCATCTCTTGTGTGTGTGTGTATTTATGGGCTGGCCAGCTCTTGTGTGTGTCTCTGAGCTGGTCGTCTCTTGTGTGTGTTTCTGTGGGCTGGCCATCTCTTGTGTGTGTATCTGTTGGTTGGCCAGCTCTTGTGTTTGTGTCTGTGGGCTTGCCATCTCTTGTGTGTGTCAGTGGGCTGGCCAGCTTGTGTGTGTGTATCTGTGGGCTGGCCATCTCTTGTGTGTGTTTGTGTGGGCTTGTCATCTCTTGTGTGTGTCTTGGGCTGGCCAGCTCTTGTGTGTGTCTGTGGGCTGGCCTTCTCTTGTGTGTGTTTCTGTGGGCTGGCTATCTCTTGTGTGTGTCTGTGGGCTAGCCAGCTTTTGTGTGTGTGTCTGTGGGCTTGCCATCTCCTGTGTGTGTCTGTAGACTGGTCATCTCTTGTGTGTGTCAGTGGGCTGCCAGCTCTTGTGTGTGTGTCTGTGGGCTGGCCATCTCTTGTGTGTGTGTGTGTGTGTGTGTGGGCTTGTCATCTCTTGTGTGTGTCTAGGGCTGGCCAGCTCTTGTGTGTGAGTCTGTGGGCTGGCCATCTCTTGTGTGTGTTTTTGTGGGCTTGCCATCTCTTGTGTGTGTCTGTGGGCTGGTCATCTCTTGTGCAAGTCTATGGGCTGGCCAGCTCTAGTGTGTGTGTCTGTGGGCTGGCCATCTCTTGTGTCTCTGTGTCTGTTGGCTGGCCATCTCTTGTGCATGTCTATTGGCTGGCCAGCTCTTGTGTGTGTGTCTGTGGGCTGACCATCTCTTGTGTGTGTCTATGTGCTGGCCATCTCTTGTGTGTGTGTTTCTGTGCGCGGGCCATCTCTTGTGTGTGTGTCTGTGGGCTGGCCATCTCTTGTTTGTGTGTGTGTGAACTGGCAATCTCTTGTGTATGTCTGTGGGCTGGCCAGCTCTTGTGTGTGTGTGTATTTGTGGGCTGGCCAGCTCTTGTGTGTGTCTGTGAGCTGGTCGTCTCTTGTGTGTGTTTCTGTGGGCTGGCCATCTCTTGTGTGTGTGTCTGTGGGTTGGCCAGCTCCTGTACTTTTGGGTGTGGGCTTGCAATCTCCTGTGTGTGTCTGTAGGCTGAACATCTCTTGTGTGTGTCAGTGGGCTGGCCAACTCTTGTGTGTGTGTCTGTGGGCTGGCCATCTCTTGTATGTGTTTGTGTGGGCTTGTCATCTCTTGTGAGTGTCTGTGGGCTGGCCACCTCTTGTGTGTGAGTCTGTAGGCTGGCCATCTCTTGTGTGTGTGTCTGTGGGCTTGCCATCACTTGTGTGTGTCTGTGGGCTGGTCATCTCTTGTGTGTCTGAGGGCTGGTCAGCTCTTGCGTGTGTGTGGCTGTTGGCTGGCCAGCTCTTGTGTGTGTCTGGGTAGGTAGACAAGACAGTCACAGATATAAATACCTTGAAAAACTCAAAACCGGAACATATTTGCAAATTCTACGCTAAAGGAATATGCAAATATGGAAAATTGGGAGCAAATTGCCATTTTCTGCATCCTCGAAAATGCAGGAACATGTTGGAGAGGGGTACATGCCGTTTTGGAACAGGGTGTAGATACTTCCACCCTAAATTATGTCAGTTTTCAATTAGGGACAAAAAATGCTACAATCTTCAGTGTCCGGAATTCCATGTGAGAGGTACAGAGCGTTATAGACGGGAAGATCAATATGACACTACTGGAAATTTTTTAGAGGAAGGCAGAAACAGAGTAGTAAATATAAGAGAGAGGAACAGTCAGATGGAACCACTACAGGATTACAGAGGGGAACGGAGATACCCACATGACTGGAATTCAAATTATCAACAAGCACACAGGTACTACACCAGACAACACCCGTCCTACTACCAAAACTGGACGAATCACTTCCAAAACGACACACCCTGGACGCAAACACAGTGGCCTCCTTACCAGAGCCTCAGATATTAACACCAAGTAAGGCTTCCAGCACTTCCACTAACACGATAACGTCATTTATATTTGCTAACATCCAGGGTATAAAAACACGCAAATCCAACAAAGTTCAATTTATAGATGGTCTCCTTCATGAGGCAAATGCAGTGTTTGCAGCCCTAACAGAAACCCACACAAAGGACTACCATGATGGTGAAATATGGATCTCAGAGTACAATCTTTTCAGATGTGATAGGAAACACCGGCTTCAGGGTGGGGTCAGCCTCTACATCAAAGACACACTCATCTGTACTGAGCTGCTAAACACCTCAAATGATATGGTGGAAGTGCTGATAGTCAAAATAGAGATTTTAAATGTAGTTATTGTCCTTGTATATAAGTCACCGGAGGCAAACCCTCAGCAGTTTAAAGACCAACTAATGAAAATAGAACACTGCTTGGAAAACCTCACAAATCCAGCTCCGAGCATCATCCTGCTTGGGGACTTCAACCTACGGCACCTGAAATGGAAGCACCTGGCTAATACGGTAATATCAGAAAGAACCCTAAATGAACAGGCACATGCAAATGACCTGCTACGGATGTGCGACAGGTTTGCCTTAAACCAGCAAATAGTAAAACCAACTAGGAAGGAGAACACGCTGGACCTCATTTTCACTAATAATGATGAATTGATCAGGAACATAATGATTACAAATACCTGTTACTCAGATCACAACTTAATTGAAGTTATGACAACCATGGGGAGTAGACCTTCAAAACCAGTCCAGATTCCCGGTGGAGGAGATTTCAGCAAATTCAACTTCAATAATAAACAGATAAACTGGAAGCAAATAAACCAGGACTTCACAGAAATAAACTGGGAAGAACAGCTAGAAAATGCCAACCTGAACCAGTGCCTGGAAAAAATAAGCTCAGTAGCACTAGAAATATGTTCAAACCGCATACCTCTAAGAAAAAAGAGGAAGAGATGCAGATTGGAACGGGAACGTCGTTCCCTATATAGGCGAAGAAAACGAATCGCGTAACAACTTGAGAGTCGCACCCTATCTCAAGAACGGCGAAGAAGGTTAGGTAGAGAAATAGACACAATTGAGCGGAAGCTACAAGAATCATACAAAGCCCAGGAGAGGCAAAGAGAGCAAAAGGCCATCAGTGAAATAGAAAGAAATCCGAAATATTTTTTCTCCTATGCAAAATCAAGATCAAAAACCACATCTAGTATCGGGCCCCTGCGAAAGGGAGATGGAACTTTCACCGATGACAACAAAGAAATGAGCGAGCTACTGAGGACGCAGTACGACTCTGTTTTCAGCGAGCCATTAAACACACTAAAGATTGATAACCCAAATGAATTTTTCATGGATACGATACCAACATCAAATCATATATCAGACGTCACCCTATCCCCACTGGATTTTGAAGAAGCCATAAACAGTATGCCTATGCACTCTGCACCAGGCCCGGATTCTTGGAACTCCATATTCATAAAGAACTGTAAAAAACCACTATCGCAGGCCCTCCACATTCTGTGGAGACAAAGCCTAAATACTGGCGTTATTCCTGATATACTAAAAACAGCAGAGATAGCACCACTTCATAAAGGAAGAAATAAGGCAGAGGCAAAAAATTACAGACCGATAGCACTAACATCGCACATCATAAAAAATTTTGAGAGTGCTAAGAAGTAAAATCACAAAATACATGGAATCACAGCAACTCCATAACCCCGGACAACATGGTTTCAGAACAGGGCGCTCTTGCCTGTCGCAGTTGCTGGACCACTATGATATGGCATTAGATGCTATGGAAGGCAAACAAAACGCGGATGTAATTTACACAGATTTCGCAAAAGCTTTTGATAAATGTGACCATGGTGTTATTGCACATAAAATGCGTTCAAAAGGAATTACCGGAAAAATAGGCAGATGGATCTACAATTTCCTGACCAACAGAACCCAATGTGTAATAGTCAACAAAATAAAATCCAGCCCATCAACCGTGAAGAGCTCAGTCCCCCAGGGTACTGTGCTTGCTCCAGTACTTTTTCTCATCCTCATTTCGGACATAGACAAGAACACAACCTATAGCACTGTATCATCCTTTGCAGATGACACTAGGATCTTCATGAGAGTAGGCAACATAGAGGACACAGCGAACCTCCAGTCACATGTAGATCAGGTCTTTCTAAGGGCTACAGAAAATAATATGGTGTTTAACGAGGATAAGTTCCAGCTCATGCGCTATGGAAAAAATGAAAATATAAAAACGGAAACCACGTACAAAACTCAGGCAAATCATAACATAGAACGAAAAGGCAATGTAAAGGATCTGGGTGTACTCATGTCGGAAGACCTTACCTTTAAAGAACACAATAAAGTAGCCGTCACAACTGCAAGAAAAATGACAGGTTGGATAACAAGAACTTTTCACACTAGAGATGCTATACCGATGATGATACTTTTCAAAACGCTTGTGTTCTCTAGAGTGGAGTACTGCTGCACAATGACAGCACCTTTCAAAGCTGGAGAAATTGCTGACCTGGAGAGCGTGCAGAGATCCTTTACTGCTAGAATCCACTCAGTAAAACATCTAAACTATTGGGACCGACTAAAGAGCCTAAAACTGTACTCCCTTGAGCGCAGGCGGGAGAGGTACATAATAATTTACACGTGGAAAATATTAGAGGGGCTGGTCCCAAACCTGCACACAGAAATAACATCACATGAGACCAGAAGACATGGCAGGATGTGCAGAATACCCCCGTTGAAAAACAGAGGTGCAACTGGTACTCTGAGAGAGAACTCTATCAACATCAGAGGTCCGAGACTGTTCAACACGCTTCCGCTACACATAAGGGACATAACTGGCCGACCCCTCTGTTACGGACCCGAGCCCAGCGTCCGAGCACGGAGCAGTGACGACCACGCCATCTGTGGGTCAGCTCCCGAAACCCCCTCCAAGTGGACGGCGCCATCAAATGAGGACAGGAAATACCAGCCACAAGGGCTAGTTTCCCGTCCTGATCAGCTCATAACACAGCCGCTGCTGACCTCTGGTGAGGTGGCGCTTAGACAGCAACGCCATCTATGGAGTGGATAGGTGGGCGTTTGGGTCTGAGCCGGTAAGTGACGTGCCCTAGAGTGTCCCTAGTACTGATGACGTGTCTGATTACAGAGTCGACCTGGGACTGCTGTAATGAACGTTGGATCAGTCTACCCAAGGCAGCCGTCTTGTCTCCAGGTATTTGCTGCAGCAACTGTGAGTCGCCCCCCCGGATGAACACTGTGGTGTTAGCCTGCCTGTGAAGTGGCAGTTGAGGGATTGTCATACCCGGGACTGACTGGTGGAGACGCTTAACCACTGGGGTGTTGTGGAAAGGAGAGTGACCTGTGGGATCACACGAGGCTCCTGACTAGGGCTCGCGACCTTAGTATCGATCGTGGAGTGGCCTAACCAGCGTTGCTGATTGGAACCTGCCAGCTACCGGCTGGATTTGTGGTTGACGGCCTCCACGACGGTGCCCCCAGTGGAACTGTGATTTGGCAGTAAGGCCACAAGAGGACTAAGAGCTTAGCCTTGTTGAGCACCGTGAACATCCAGAGTCTTCAGAGGAAGACTACGTTGTATATAATAGTGTTTAACCCCCCCCCCCTGTGTAACCTTTTATATATTATTTATGGTGACGGTAATAATTATATTATTAAGTTTTTGCCTTTATTTCCCTTCCCCTTTAATTTACTTGCGTTACGGATCACATCCCTTGAAAGCCACTACTAGCTTGGGGCCGGATACCCTACCTCTAACAACATCAGAGAAAGAACCTGGTTGCGACCCGAGAGGGCCGTAACATAATTGGCATCCTCAGCGGGATCCGACCCCTTGTCAAGTATGTTTGACAGGGGTGGTGAAGTGGCGTAATCCCTGTAAATAATTTCCCCTGTGTGTGACTATTAGGACGTCGGGGTCTGCCCGAAACGCTTTGCATAATAGTGGCTTTAGGCATTGTATGTACTAGCTCTATCTATAAAGCCAACAAACTTTGTAAAAATCTCTTTATGTATGTACCTTACCTAAATAAAAATTATTATTATTATTATACGTCCTGTGCGGTGCTCGGAGTGACTAAGTGCAATATTGTGCAGTGCGGTGTTCGCTGTGATTAAGTGTAATATTGTGTAGTGCGGTGCTCGGTGTGGTTCAGTGCAATATTGTAGAGCGATGCGCTCGCTGTGATTAAGTGCAATATTGTGTAGTGCGGTGCCCGGTGTAATTACGTGCAATATTGGCAAGTGAGGTGCTAGGTGCAATAAAGTGCAATATTGACGTAGAACAGTGCTCGGTGCGTTAAGTGCTAACGAAAGCGGTGTGTTAAGTGCTAGTGTGCTAGTGACAATGGCAGAAAAAGCGACCATCGACGATCTGGACGATGTTCAGGCTTTTCTGAACAGGGAGGACTGTCTTGCCAGATTAAAATATCTGGGGAAACAGGAACTAGTGTTAGTGAGTGCCTACCTGGAGATAAAGATACGTGCCAGTGATTCCCGTGTGGAGATCTTGTCCAAAGTTCACCGGCATTTGAAGGCCGAGGAAAAACAGGAAGGTGAGGCACAAGGTACAAAAGAAAGTGAAGAAGTAGCTTCCACTGAAAAGGAAGATAAAGGCAGTGACATTGACAGTGATGCAGGTGAGCTAAATATAAGTTTACTTACAGTAAAAATGCGTGCCTTGGAAATTAATCGTGAGATAGAATGGAAGAAATTAGAAATAGAACGAGAATTGAAAGATAAAGAATTGGCGATGAGGCGTTTAGAATTAGAAAGAGAAGAAAGAAGAGAAGAGCGAGAAAGAGAAGAGAAACGAGAGAGAGAAGAACGAGAAAGAGAAAGAGAAGAGCGAGAAAGGGAAGAGAAACAGCGAGAGAGAGAAGAAAAAGAAAGACAGACAACATGAGCTAGAAGTATTGCGGTTAGGTGGTGGGAGGCAAAGAATGGAAACAAGTATTTTCGATCCGGTGAGGAACATCAAAATGGTCCCGAAGTTCAACGAGAAGGAAGTTTCGAAGTTCTTCGCGGCCTTCGAGAAAGTTGCAGCCTCTTTGGAGTGGCCAAGGGAGAATTGGGCCATCATGATACAGTCAGTCTTGACTGGGAAGGCCCAAATCGCCTACTCCACGTTGTCCCTTGACGACTCCGGCGATTATGACAAGGTGAAGAAGGTAGTGCTCATGGCGTACCAATTGGTACCTGAGGCTTACAGGCAGAAGTTCAGGAACCTGAAAAAGACCTCAGGGCACACTTTCACCGAATTCGCCACTATCAAAGAGCGACTTTTCCAGGAATGGTGTGCCTCTCGGAAGGTGGAGACCAAAGAAGACCTCGAGCAGCTCATACTGTTAGAGGACTTCAAGGATTGTTTGTCTGAAGACCTGAAGACGTACTTAGAGGAGCAGCAGGTGGAGACCTTGAGTGCGGCAGCCACCATGGCTGAGGAATACATCCTGACGCACAGGCCTTCTGCTAAGTACGTCCCGAGGAATTACCCACGCCGGTTCGACAAACCTCATCAGGAAGAGGAGAGACCCGTCCCACAAAGTGCTAAGAAGACGCCCCCAAGTAGCCCTCGAAGGACTAGTTCTAGTAGTCCGAAACACCAGAGTCCGAGGAGGAATATGGTGTGCTGGACTTGTGGGCAGAAAGGGCATGTAGCTGCTATGTGCCGAGGCAGAAGAGGTAGCGGCCCACGTAGGGAGGTGATGATGAAGAGCTGTGTGACACCACCAGTAGGAAGCCAGTCTATGACTAGTCAGGAAGAATTCAGATTGTTTTCCCCTCACACTTCAAGCGGGTATGTATTGAGTGGTCATACTGGTAGATCTGTTGTAGTACTCAGAGATAGTGGAGCAGCCCAGTCCCTGATCGTGAGAGACTCGTTACCCGAGGGAGTGAGAGTAGACGGGAGACAAAAGGTTGTCCTGGTTGGGTTTCCTAGGATGCAGTATATCGTCCCCTTAGTGCCGGTACATCTCGACTCGCCTTACTTCAGCGGCACATGTGCGTTGGCAGTAGTCGATACCCTGCCTATAGCTGGGATTGACTTGATACTAGCCAACGACTTGGTGACGGATTGGAGCAACAATCATCCCAGGATTGTGGACGAGTCAGCCGGAACAGCAAGGTCCAAGGTAACGGCAGGCAGTGGTAATGTCCGGGTACAGACAGACCCGGAACTAAGTAATATGTTTAATTTGTCCTCTCACCTACAGATTGACAGCATGCTAGCAGAGTCTCCTGATTCTTCTCCCGACGAGGAACATGAGGTTATGATGGCAGAAGCGACTGAGCGAGAAGAGGGGCCTCGTGTGAAAGTACCCACGGATACCAACGAGTCTGGAGCGAAGGCGGATGTGTACTTGCGGTATGGCAAGGTACAGCGTCCATTGAACCGGCCAGAGATTCCCCAGACGTCGGAGGTATGTGAGATATGTGCGAAAGTTCTAGTGCCCTCTTCGATCCAAACCAGGCTAATGGAGATAGCCGGTTATGGACATTACAGGCTCAGGAAGCTTATCCCTCAGTTAACCAAATGTTTCCTAGCGGTATTTTTTGTTCTTGTGTGTGTTCTCAGTAAGGACCAGTGGACGACCCGACAGATGATGGCTCCCATGAACATCGTGAAGAGATCCCAGGGATTGGAGATTTGCACTGCAAGTGTTGCAGTCAAAGGAGGGACCTGGAAGGTGATGGTAGATACAGGAGGTACGAGATGTGAAATTATGAGTGACGATTTCCGACAGGTTGACACCCCCCCTGCGTGATTGCTGAGCCTAAATGCAGCGTTATACGGAACGTTGGTCGACCTGACAGTGGCAGAGCAGACACCCTCTGCGGTGTACAAGCAGCTCCGTTGGAACTAGGTGTGGGCCTTGTAGGCGAGTGTGCAGTAAGTACTGACTTGCCCACTGTCGCTGTCACTCTAAATGATCAGACCCCTGTATTCCAGGTTCCCGTCTCCCTGAAGGACTACCGGACCGGTACCAGAAATGCCGTCTGTGACCAGCCATCATCGGTGCCACGACACAGGGAAGTGTCGAGTCGCCCCGGATCGTGTCTATACCGATCCTTACTCAAGAGATGTGAGATGATGCCCCTGCTTGGCATCGCAGTGGAGGTGTGGAAGATTACATCAGGCAGATCATCGTCTTCCACCTGCAAGTTTCCTTCATGCCAGAGTTGCCCAGTGGAACAGTTCTGTGGACAGGACATCCTCGCCATTCCAGTTCTTAGTGTACGTGAGTCCATTTGGAGTTGTGTCCCCGTACTAATTTGGTTTGTTTTTCTCTTTATAGAACCCCAAACCAAATTCCTTTTGGTGGGGAGGTGTTACGGACCTGAGCCCAGCGTCCGAGCACAGAGCAGTGACGGCCACGCCATCTGTGGGTCAGCTCCCGAAACCCCCTCCAAATGGACGGCGCCATCAAGTGAGGACAGGAAATACCAGCCAAAAGGGCTAGTTTCCCGTCCTGATCAGCTCATAACACAGCCGCTGCTGACCTCTGGTGAGGTGGCGCTTAGACAGCAACGCCATCTATGGAGTGGATAGGTGGGCGTTTGGGTCTGAGCCGGTAAGTGACGTGCCCTAGAGTGTCCCTAGTACTGATGACGTGTCTGATTACAGAGTTGACCTGGGACTGCTGTAATGAACGTTGGATCAGTCTACCCAAGGCAGCCGTCTTGTCTCCAGGTATTTGCTGCAGCAACTGTGAGTCGCCCCCCCAGATGAACACTGTGGTGTTAGCCTGCCTGTGAAGTGGCAGTTGAGGGATTGTCATACCCGGGACTGACTGGTGGAGACGCTTAACCACTGGGGTGTTGTGGAAAGGAGAGTGACCTGTGGGATCACACGAGGCTCCTGACTAGGGCTCGCGACCTTAGTATCGATCGTGGAGTGGCCTAACCAGCGTTGCTGATTGGAACCTGCCAGCTACCGGCTGGATTTGTGGTTGACGGCCTCCACGACGGTGCCCCCAGTGGAACTGTGATTTGGCTGGCCTGTGGCCAGGGTAGACTCAAGAGAATCGAAGGATTCATCGTAAGGCCACAAGAGGACTAAGAGCTTAGCCTTGTTGAGCACCGTGAACGTCCAGAGTCTTCAGAGGAAGACTACGTTATATATAATAGTGTTTAACCCCCCCCCCCCCTGTGTAACCTTTTATATATTGTTTATGGTGATGGTAATAATTATATTGTTAAGTTTTTGCCTTTATTTCCCTTCCCCTTTAATTTACTTGCGTTACGGATCACATCCCTTGAAAGCCACTACTAGCTTGGGGCCGGATACCCTATCTCTAACAACATCAGAGAAAGAACCCGGTTGCGACCCGAGAGGGCCGTAACACCCTCACAGTGTTCAAGAGAGAACTGGATAAGCACCTCCAAAGGATACCTGATCAACCAGGCTGTGACTCATACGTCAGGCTGCGAGCAGCCGCGTCCAACAGCCTGGTTGATCAGTCAGACAACCAGGAGGCTTGGTCGACGACCGGGCCGCGGGGACGCTAAGCCCCGGAAGCACCTCAAGGTAACCTCAAGGTACGTCTGTTGGTTTTGTCATCTCGTGTGTGTGTCTGTGGGCTGGCCATATCTTGTGTGCGTCTGTGTTGTGGCTAGCTCTTGTGTGTGTGAATCTTTGAGCTGACTATCTCTTATGTGTGTCTGCGGGCTGGCCAGCTCGTATGTCTGTGTCTGTGGGCTGGCCAGCTCTTGTGTGTCGGTGGGCTGGCCAGCTCTTGTGTGTCTGTGGGCTGGCCAGCTCTTGTGTGTGTGACTGTGGGCAGGCCATCTATTGTGTCTGTCTGTGGGCAGGCCATCTCTTGTGTGTGTCTGTGGGCTGGCAATCTCTTGTGTATGTCTGGAGTTGGCCAGCTCTTGTGTGTGTGTCTGCGAGCTGGCTAGCTCTGGTGTGTGTGACTGTGGGCTAGCCATCTCTTGTGTTTGTCTGTGGGCTGGCCAGCTCTTGTGTGTGTGTCAGTGGGCTGCCCAGCTCTTGTGTGTGTCTGTGGGCAGGCCATCTCCTGTGTGTGTGTCTGCGGGCTATCCATCTCTTGTGCATGTCTATGGGCTGGCCAGTTATTGTGTGTGTGTTTTTGGGCTGGCCATCTTTTGAGTGTGTCTGTGGGTTGCAAGCTCTTGTGTGTGTGTGTCTGTGGGCTGGCCAGCTCTTGTGTGTGTTTGTGGGTTGGCCAGCTCTTGTGTGTGTTTCTGTGGGCTGGCCATCTCTTGTGTGTGTCTGTGGGCTGGTCATCTCTTGTGTGTGTCTGAAGGTTGGCCAACACTTGTGTGTGTGTCTGTGGGCTCGCCAGCTCTTGTGTGTGTGTCTATGGGCTGGCCAGCCTTTGTGTGTGTCTGTGGGCTGGCCAGCTCATGTGTGTGTGTCTGTGGGCTGGCCATCTCTTGTGTGTGTCAAAGGGGCTGGCCAGCTATTGTGTGTGTTTCTGAGGGCAGGTCATGTCTTCTGTGTGTCTGTGGGCTGGCCAGCACTTGTGTGTGTGTGTGTCTGTGGGCTGCCCAGTTCTTTCGTGTGTCTGTGGGCTGGCCATCGCATGTGTGTGTGTCTGTGGGCTAGCCATCTTTTGTGCATGTCTGTCGGCTGGCCACCTCTTGTGTGTCTGTGGGCTGGCCAGCTCTTGTGTGTGTGTCTGTGGCCTGGCTTGCTCTTGTGTGTGTGACTGTGGGTTGGCCATCTCTTGTGTGTGTCTGTGGGCTGGCCAGCTCTTGTGTGTGTGTCTGTGGGCTGGCCAGCTTTTGTGTGTGTCTGTGAGCTGGTCATCTCCTGTGTATGTGTCTGTTGGCCGGCCATCTCTTGTGCATGTCTAATGGCTGGGAAGCTCTTGTGTGTTTACTAGTTGTGTTTTTTACGGGGGTTGATCTTTGCTCTTTCGGCCCGCCTCTCAACTGTCAATCAACTGTTCACTAACTACTACTTTTTTTTTTTTTTTTTTCACACCACACACACACCCCAGGAAGCAGCCCGTGACAGCTGACTAACTCCCAGGTACCTATTTACTGCTAGGTAACAGGGGCACTTAGGGTGAAAGAAACTTTGCCCATTTGTTTCTGCCTCGTGCGGGAATCGAACCCGCGGCACAGAATTACGAGTCCTGCGCGCTATCCACCAGGCTACGAGGCCCCCATTGTGAGCTCGTGTGTGTGTGTGTGTCTGTGGGCTGGCCATCTCTTGAGTGTGTCTGTGGGCTGGCCATCTCTTGAGTGTGTCTGTTGGCTGGCCAGCTCTTGTGTGTGTGTGTCTGTGAGCTGGCCTGCTCTTGTGTGTGTCTGTGGGCTGGCCATCTCTTGTGTGTGTGTTTCTGTGGGCGGGCCATCCCTTCTGAGTGTCTGTGGGCTGGCCATCTCTTGTTTGTGTCTGTGAGCTGGCCAGCTCTTGTGTGTGTGTCTGTGGCCTGACCAGCTATTGTACTCACCTAGTTGTACTCACCTAGTTGTGCTTGCGGGGGTTGAGCTCTGGCTCTTTGGTCCCGCCTCTCAACCGTCAATCAACAGGTGTACAGGTTCCTGAGCCTATTGGGCTCTATCATATCTACACTTGAAACTGTGTATGGAGTCACCCTCCACCACATTGCTTCTTAATGCATTCCATTTGTCAACCACGCTGACACTAAAAATGTTCTTTCTAATATCTCTGTGGCTTATTTGGGCACTCAGTTTCCATCTGTGTCCCCTAGTGCGTGTGCCCCTTGTGTTAAATGGCCTGTCTTTATCAACCCTGTCGATTCTCTTGAGAATCTTGAATGTGGTGATCATGTCCCCCCTAACTCTCTCTTCTCGTAGCTTCTTACCTAGTCTCTTCTCGTAGCTCATACCTCTCAGCTCGGGTACTAGTCTGGTGGCAAACCTTTGAACCTTTTCCAGTTTATTCTTATGCTTGACTAGATATGGACTCCATGCTGGAGCCGCATACTCCAGGATTGGTCTGACATATGTGGTATATAATGTTCTGAAAGATTCCTTACACAAGTTTCTAAAGGCCGTTCTTATGTTAGCCAACCTGGCATATGCTGCTGATGTTATCCTCTTGATATGAGCTTCAAGGGACAGGTCTGGCGTGATATCAACCCCCAGGTCTCTCTCTCTCTCTGACTCTTGATTGAAGTATTTCATCTCCCAAGTGATACCTTGTATCTGGTCTCCTGCTTCCTACCCCTATCTTCATTACATTACATTTGCTTGGGTTAAACTCTGACATCCATTTGTTCGACCATTCCTGCAGCTTGTCCAGGTCTTCTCGAAGCCTCAAGCTGTCCTCCTCTGTCTTAATCCTTCTCATAATTTTGGCGTCGTCAGCAAACATTGATAGGAATGAGTCTATACCCTCTGGGAGATCATTTACGTATATCAGAAACAGGATAGGTCCAAGCACAGAGCCCTGTGGGACTCCACTGGTGACTTCCCGCCATTCTGAGGTCTCACCCCTCACTATAACTCTCTGCTTCCTATTGCTTAGGTACTCCCTTATCCACTGGAGCGCCCTACCAGTTACTCCTGCCTGTTTCTCCAGCTTATGCATCAACCTTTTATGGGGTACTGTGTCAAAGGCTTTCCGACAGTCCAAAAAAATGCAGTCCGCCCATCCTTCTCTTTCTTGCTTAATCTTTGTCACCTGATCATAGAATTCTATCAAGCCTGTAAGGCAAGATTTACCCTCCCTGAACCCATGTTGATGGGTTGTCACGAAGTCTCTTCTCTCCAGATGTGTTACTAGGTTTTTTCTCACAATCTTCTCCATCACCTTGCATGGTATACAAGTTAAGGACACTGGCCTGTAGTTCAGTGCCTCTTGTCTGTCACCCTTTTTAAATATTGGTACTACATTAGCAGTCTTCCATACTTCTGGTAGGTCTCCCGTTTCCAGTGACCTACTATACACTATGGGGAGTGGCAAGCTAAGTGCTCCTGCACACTCTTTCAATAACCATGGTGAGATTCCATCCGGCCCAACAGCTTTTCTCACATCCAGCTCCAATAGGTGCTTCTTGACCTCATCTCTTGTAATTTCGAACCTTTCCAAGGTCACCTGGTTTGCTGCCACCTCTCCTAGCACTGTGACTTCTCCCTGTTCTATTGTAAAGACCTCCTGGAACCTTTTGTTGAGTTCTTCACACATCTCTTTGTCATTCTCTGTGTACCTGTCCTCGCCCACCCTAAGTTTCATCACCTGTTCCTTCACTGTTGTCTTTCTCCTGATGTGACTGTGTAGTAGCTTTGGTTCGGTCTTGGCTTTATTAGCTATATCATTTTCATACCTTTTCTCAGCTGCTCTTCTCACACTAACATACTCGTTCCTGGTTCTCTGGTATCTCTCTCTACTTTCTGGTGTTCTGTTATTACGGAAGTTCCTCCATGCCCTTTTGTTCAGCTCCTTTGCTTTCATACATTCCCTATTAAACCACGGATTCTTCCTTTGCTTCTCTGTTTTTTCCTGTTGGGCTGGGACAAACCTGCTTACAGCCTCCTGACATTTTTGGGTGACATAGTCCATCATGTCTTGTACAGACTTAGTTCCGAGTTCTGTGTCCCAATGTATATCCCATAGGAATTTATTCATCTCCTCGTAGTTTCCCTTTCGGTACGCCAGCCCTTTGTTTCCCAGTTCTTTTTTGGGGGTGATAATTCCTAGCTCAACCAGGTACTCAAAGCTCAATACACTATGATCACTCATTCCCAAGGGGGCTTCCAACTTAACGTCCCTTATATCCGACTCATTTAGGGTAAATATCAGATCAAGCAAGGCTGGTTCATCCCCTCCTCTCGTTCTTGTCGGTCCCTTGTCGGTACTCACCTAATTGTGCTTGCGGGGGTTGAGCTTTGGCTCTTTGGTCCCGCCTCTCAACTGTCAATCAACTGGTGTACAGATTCCTGAGCCTACTGGGCTCTATCATACCTACATTTGAAACTGTGTATGGAGTCAGCCTCCACCACATCACTTCCTAGTGCATTCCATTTATTAACTACTCTGACACTGAAAAAATTCTTTCTAACGTCTCTGTGGCTCATCTGGGTACTAAGTTTCCACCTGTGTCCCCTTGTTCGTGTCCCACCCGTGCTGAAGAGTTTGTCTTTGTCCACCCTGTCAATTCCTTTGTCCACCCGGTGTGTGTGTTTGTGGGATGGCCAGTTCTTGTGTGTGTGTGTCTATGTGCGGGCCATCTCTTTTGTGAGTGTGGGCTGGCCATCTCTCGTGTGTGTGTGTTAGTAGGCTGGCCACCTCTTGTGTGTCTGTGGGCTGGCCACCTCTTGCGTGTGTCTGTGGGCTGGCCAGCTCTTGTGTGTGTCTGTGAGCTGGCCGTCTCTCGTGTGTGTCTGTGGGGTTGCCATCTCTTGTGTGTGTTTGTGGGCTGTCCATCTCTTATGTGTGTGTCTGTCGGATGACTATCTCTTGTGTTTGTGTCTGTGGGCTGGCTATCTCTCGTGTGTGTTCTCTGTGGGCTGGCCGTCTCTCGTGTGTGTCTGTGGGGTTGCCATCTCTTGTGTGTGTGTGTGGGCTGCCCATCTCTTGTGTGTGTATGTGGGCTGGCCATCTCTCGAGTGTGTATCTGTGGGCTGGCTATCTCTCGTGTGTGTGTCTGTGTGCTGCCCATCTCTTGTGTGTACGTTTGTCTGTGGGCTGGACATCTCTTGAGTGTGTGTCTGTGGGTTGGCCATCTCTTGTGCGTGTGTGTGTTTGTCTGTGGGTTGGCCATCTCTTGTGTGTGTGTGCTAGTGGGCTGGCCAGCTCCTGTGTGTGTCTCTGGGCTAGCTGCCTCTTGTGTGTGTTTGTGGGCTGGCCATCTCTTGTGTGTGCTTGTCTGTAGGCTGGCCATCTCTTGTGTGTGTTTGTCTGTGTGCTGGCCATCTCTTGTGTGAGTGTTTGTGGGCTGGCCTTCCCTTGTGCGTGTGTGTCTGTTGGCCGGCCATCTCTTGTGTGTGTATGTCTGTTGGCTGGCCATTTCTTGTGTGTGTGTGTCTGTGGGCTGGCCATCTCTCATGTATATGTTCCTGTGGGCTAGCCATCTCTTCTGTGTGTCTGCGGGCTGGCAATCTCTTGTGTGTGTCTGTGGGCTGGCCATCTCTTCAGTGTGTGTCTGTAGGCTGGCAATCTCTTCTGTGTGTCTGTGGGCTGGTCATTTCTTGTGTGTGTCTGTGGGCTGGCCATCTCTGACGTGTGTGTTTGTAGGCCGGCCATCTCTGACGTGTGTGTGTGTAGGCTGGCCGTCTCTCGTGTGTGTGTCTGTGGGCTGGCCATCTCTCGTGTGTGTGTCTGTGGGCTGGCCATCTCTCGTGTGTATGTCTGTAAGCTTGCCATCTCTTGTGTATGTGTCTGTGGTCTGGGCATCTCTCGTGTGTGTGTCTGTGGGCTGGCCATCTCTCGTGTGTGTGTCTGTGGGCTGGCCATCTCTCGTGTGTGTGTCTGTAAGCTTGCCATCTCTTGTGTGTGTGTCTATGGGCTGGCCATCTCTTGTGTGTGTGTCTCTGGGGAGGCCATCTCTTGTGTGTGTGTCAGTCGGTGGGCTGCCCATCTCTTGTGTGTGTGTGTTTGTGGGCTGGCCATCTCTTGTGTGTTTGTCTGTGGGCTGGCCATCTCTTGTGTGTATGTCTGTGGGCTGGCCAGTTTTTTTGTGTGTGTGTCTATATACGGGCCATCTCTTGTGTGTGTGTGTCTATATGCGGGCCATCTCCTGTGTGAGTCTGTGGGCTGGCCATCTCTCGTGTGTGTGTGTTAGTGGGCTGGCCACCTCTCGTGTGTGTCTGTGGGATGGCCATCTCTTGTGTGTGTTTGTCTGTGGGCTGGCCATCTCTTGTGTGTGTGTGCTAGAGGGCTGGCCAGCTCAAGTGTGAGTCTCTGGGCTGGCTGTCTCTTGTGTGTGTCTGTGGGGTAGCCAGCTCTTGAGTGTATGTCAGTGGGCTGGCCAGCTCTTGTGTTTGTGTCTGTGGGCTAACCAGTTCTTGTGTGTGTGTCTATATGCGGGCCATCTCTTGTGTGAGTCTGTGGGCTGGCCATATCTCGTATGTGTGTCTGTGGGATGGCCAGCTCTAACGTATGTTTGTCTGTGGGCTGGCCATGTCTTGTGTGCGTGTTTGTATTCTGGCCATCTCTTCTGTGTGTGTGTGTGTGTCTGTTGGCTTGCCATCTCTTGTGTGTGTGTGTCTGTTGGCTGGCCATCTCTTGTGAGTGTGTGTCTGGGCTTGCCATCTCTCGTGTGTGTGTCTCTGTGGGCTAGTCATCTCTTCTGTGTGTCTGTGGGCTGGCCATCTCTTGTGTGTGTTTGTCTGTGGGCTGGACATCTCTTGTGCGTGTGCTAGTGGGCTGGCCAGCTCTTGTGTGTGTCTGTGCGCTGGCCATCTCTTGTGTGTGTTTGTGTTCTGGCCATTTCTTGTGTGTGTTTGTCTGTGGGCTGGATATCTCTTATGTGTGTGTCTGTGGGCTGGCCATCTCTTGTGTGTGTTTGCCTGTGGGCTGGCCATCTTTTGTGTGAGTGTTTGTGGGCTGGCCATCTCTTGTGTGTGTGTCTGTGGGCTGGCCATCTCTCGTGTGTGTGTCTTTGGGCTGGCCATCTCTCGTGTGTGTGTCTGTAAGCTTGCCATCTCTTGTGTGCTCTGTCTGTGGGCTGGCCATCTCTCGTGTGTGTCTGTGGGCTGGCCATTTCTCGTGTGTGTGTCTGTGGGCTGGCCATCTCTCGTGTGTGTGTCTGTGGGATGGCCAGTTCGAGTGTGTGTCTGTGGGGTGGCCAGCTCTTGCGTGTGTGTCTGTGGGCTGGCCAGTTCTTGTGTGTGTGTCAGTGGGTGTCCCAGCTCTTGAGTGTGTGTCTATGGGCTAGCCAGTTCTTGTGTGTGTGTCTGTGGGCTGGGCAGTTCGTGTGTGTGTGTCAATGTGCGGGCCATCTCTTTTGTGAGTGTGGGCTGGCCATCTCTCGTGTGTGTGTGTTAGTAGGCTGGCCACCTCTTGTGTGTGTCTGTGGGCTGGCCACCTCTTGCGTGTGTCTGTGGGCTGGCCAGCTCTTGTGTGTGTCTGTGAGCTGGCCGTCTCTCGTGTGTGTCTGTCGGGTTGCCATCTCTCGTGTGTGTGTCTGTGTGCTGGCCATCTCTCGTGTTTGTGTGTGTGTGGGCTGCCCATCTCTTGTGTGTACGTTTGTCTGTGGGCTGGACATCTCTTGAGTGTGTGTCTGTGGGTTGGCCATCTCTTGTGCGTTTGTGTGTTTGTCTGTGGGCTGACCATCTCTTGTGTGTGTGTGCTAGTGGGCTGGCCAGCTCCTGTGTGTGTCTCTGGGCTAGCTGTCTCTTGTGTGTGTTTGTGGGCTGGCCATCTCTTGTGTGTGCTTGTCTGTGGGCTGGCCATCTCTTGTGTGAGTGTTTGTGGGCTGGCCTTCCCTTATGTGTGCGTGTCTGTTGGCCGGCCATTTCTTGTGTGTGTGTGTCTGTGGGCTGGCCATCTCTCGTGTGTGTGTCTGTAAGCTTGCCATCTCATGTGTGTGTGTCTGTGGGCTGGCCATCTCTCTTCTGTGTGTCTGTGGGCTGGCCATCTCTCTTCTGTGTGTCTGTGGGCTGGCCTTCTCTCGTGTGCGACTCTGTGAGCTGGCCATCTGTCGTGTGTGTGTCTGTGGGCGGCCCATCTCTTGTGTGTGTGTCAGTCTGTGGGCTGGCCATCTCTTGTGTGTGAGTCTGTCTGTGGGTTGATCATCTCGAGTGTGTGTCTGTGGACTGGCCATCTCTTGTGTGTGTCTGTGGGCTGGCCATCTCTTGTGTGTGTGTGTCTGTTGGGTGGCCAGCTCTTGTGTATGTGTCTATGGGCTGGCCAGCTCTTGTGTGTGTGTCTGTGGGCTGGCCAGCTCTTGTGTGTGTTTCTATATGAGGGTCATCTCTTGGTTTGAGTCTGTGGCCTGGCCAGCTCTCGTGTGTTTGTGTGTGTTAGTGGGCTGGCCACCTCTTCTGTGTTTCTGTGGGCTGGCCACCTCTGGCGTGTGTCTGTGGGCTGGCCAGTTCTTGTGTGTGTCTGTGGGCTGGCCGTCTATAGTGTGTGTGTCTGTGGGCAGGCCATCTCTCGTGTGTGATTCTGTGGGCTGGCTATCTCATGTGTGTGTGTCTGTGGGCTGGCCATCTCTTGAGTGTGTGTCTGTGGCTGCCCATCTCTTGTGTGTATGCCTGTCTGTGGGCTGGCTATCTCTTGAGTGTGTGTCTGTGGGCTTGCCATCTCTTGAGTGTGTGTCTGTGGGCTGCCCATCTCTTTTGTGTATGTCTGTCTGTGGGCTGGCCATCTCTTGAGTGTGTGTCTGGGGGCTGGCCATCTCTTGTGTGTGTGTCTGTGGGCTGGCCAGCTCTTGAGTGTGTGTCTGTGGGCTGGCCAGCTCTTGTGAATGCGTCTGTGGGCTGTCCAGCTCTTGTGTGTGTGTCTGTGTGCTGGCCAGTTCATGCGTGTGTGTCTATTTGCGGGCCATCTCTTGTGTGAGTCTGTGGGCTGGCCATCTCTCGTGTGTGTGTCTGTGAGATGGCCAGTATGAGTGTGTGTCTGTAGGGTGGCCAGCTCTTGTGTGTGTGTCTTTGGGGTGGCCAGTTCTTGTGTGTGAGTCTATATGCGGGCCATCTCTTGTGTGAGTCTGTGGGCAGGCCATCTCTCGTGTGTGTGTTAGTGGGCTGGTCACCTCTTGTGTGTGTCTGTGGGTTGGCCACCTCTTGCGTGTGTCTGTGGGGTTGCCATCTCTTGTGTGTGTGTGTCTGTGGGATGGCCATCTCTTGTGTGTGTTTGTGAGCTGGCCATCTCTTGTGTGTGTGTCTGTCTGTGGGTTGGCCATCTCTTGAGTGTGTGTCAGTGGGCGGCCGATCTCTTGTGTGTGTGTCAGTCTGTGGGCTGCCCATCTCTTGTGTGTATGTGTATGTGGGCTGGCCATCTCTTGTGTGTGAGTCTGTGCGCTGGCCATCTCTTGTGTGTGTGTTTGTGGGCTGGCTATCTCGTGTGTGTGTGTGTCTGTGGTTTTGCCATCTCTTGTGTGTGTGTGTCTGTAGGCTCGCCATCTCTTGTGTGTGAGTTTTTGGGCTGGGAATCTCTTGTGCGTGTGTGTCTGTGGGCTGGCCACCTCTTGTGTGTGTCTGTGGGCTGGCCACCTCTTGTGTGTGTCTGTGGGCTGGTCATCTCTCGTGTGTGTTTCTGTGCGATGGCCAGTTCGAGAGTGTGTCTGTGGGGTGGCCAGCTCTTGTGTGTGTGTCTGTGGACTGGCCAGCTCTTGTGTGTGTGTCTGTGGGCTTGCCAGTGCTTGTGCGTGTGTCTATATGAGGGCCATCTCTTTTGTGAGTCTGTGGGCTGGCCAGCTCTCGTGTGTGTGTGTGTGTGTGTGTGTTAGTGGGCGTACCAGCTCTACTGTGTGTCTGTGGGCTGGCCACCTCTTGCCTGTGTCTGTGGGCTGGCCGTCTCTTGTGTGTGTCTGAGGGGTTGCCATCTCTCGTGTGTGTTGTATGTGGGCTGGCCGTCTCTCGTGTGTGTATCTGTGGGGTAGCCATCTCTTGTGTGTGTGTCTGTGGGCTGGCCGTCTCTTGTGTGTGTGTGTCTTTGGGCTCGCCATCTCGTGTGTGTTTGTAGGTTGGCCATCTCTTGTGTGTTTGTGTGTGTCCGTGGGCTGGCCATCTCACGTGTGTGTGTCTGTGAGCTGGCCATCTCTCGTGTGTGTGTCTGTGGGCTGGCCATCTCCCGTGTGTGATTCTGTGGGCTGGCCATCTCTTGTGTTTGTGTCTGTGGGCTGGCCATTTCTTGAGTGTGTGTCTGTGGGCTGCCCATTTCTTGTGTGTATGTCTGTCTGTGGGCTGGCCATCTCCTGAGTGTGTATGTGGGCTGGCCATCTCTTGTGTGTGTTTATGTTGACTGGCCATCTTTTGAGTGTGTGTCTGTGGACTGACAATCTCTTGTGTGTGTGTCTGTGGGCTGTCCATCTCTTGTGTGTGTGTCTATCGGATGACTATCTCTTGTGTGTGTGTTTGTGGGCTGGCCATCTCCCGTGTGTGTGTCTGTAGGATGGCCAGTTCGAGTGTGTGTCTATGGGTTGGCCACCTCTTGCGTGTGTCTGTGGGCTGGCCATCTCTTGTGTGTGTCTGTGGGCTGCCCGTCCCTAGTGTGTGTGTCTGTGGGGTTGCCATCTCTTGTCTGTGTGTCTGTGGGCTGGCCATCTCTCGTGTGTGTGTTAGTGGGCTGGTCACCTCTTGTGTGTGTCTGTGGGTTGGCCACCTCTTGCGTGTGTCTGTGGGCTGGCCATCTCTTGTGTGTGTCTGTGGGCTGCCCGTCCCTAGTGTGTGTGTCTTTGGGGTTGCCATCTCTTGTCTGTGTGTCTGTGAGCTGGCCATCTCTCGTATGTGTCTGTGGGGTTGCCGTCTCTTGAGTGTGTTTCTATGGGCGTGCTATCTCTTGTGTGTGTGTGTCTGTGGGCTGGCCATCTCTTGTGTGTGTTTGTGAGCTGGCCATCACTTGTGTGTGTGTCTGTCTGTGGGTTGGCCATCTCTTGAGTGTGTGTCAGTGGGCGGCCGATCTCTTGTGTGTGTGTCAGTCTGTGGGCTGCCCATCTCTTGTGTGTTTGTGTCTGTGGGCTGGCCATCTCTTGTGTGTGAGTCTGTGCGCTCGCCATCTCTTGTGTGTGTGTTTGTGGGCTGGTTTTCTCGTGTGTGTGTGTGTCTGTGGGCTTGCCATCTCTTGTGTGTGTGTGTCTGTAGGCTCGCCATCTCTTGTGTGTGAGTTTTTGGGCTGGGAATCTCTTGTGCGTGTGTGTCTGTGGGCTGGCCACATCTTGTGTGTGTCTGTGGGCTGGTCATCTCTCGTGTATGTGTCTGTGGGCTTGCCAGTTCTTGTGTGTGTGTCTATATGAGGGCCATCTCTTTTGTGAGTCTGTGGGCTGGCCAGCTCTCGTGTGTGTGTGTGTGTGTTAGTGGGCGTGCCAGCTCTACTGTGTGTCTGTGGGCTGGCCACCTCTTGCCTGTGTCTGTGGGCTGGCCAGCTCTTGCGTGTGTCTGTGGGCTGGCCGTCTCTTGTGTGTGTGTCTGAGGGGTTGCCATCTCTCGTGTGTGTTGTATGTGGGCTGGCCGTCTCTCGTGTGTGTATCTGTGGGGTAGCCATCTCTTGTGTGTGTGTCTGTGGGCTGGCCGTCTCTTGTGTGTGTGTGTCTTTGGGCTCGCCATCTCGTGTGTGTTTGTAGGTTGGCCATCTCTTGTGTGTTTGTGTGTGTCCGTGGGCTGGCCATCTCACGTGTGTGTGTCTGTGGGCTGGCCATCTCTCGTGTGTGTGTCAGTGGGCTGGCCATCTCCCGTGTGTGATTCTGTGGGCTGGCCATCTCTTGTGTGTGTGTCTGTGGGCTGGCCATTTCTTGAGTGTGTGTCTGTGGGCTGCCCATCTCTTGTGTGTATGTCTGTCTGTGGGCTGGCCATCTCCTGAGTGTGTATGTGGGCTGGCCATCTCTTGTGTGTGTTTATGTGGACGGGCCATCTCTTGAGTGTGTGTCTGTGGATTGACAATCTCTTGTGTGTGTGTCTGTGGGCTGTCCATCTCTTGTGTGTGTATCTATCGGATGACTATCTCCTGTGTGTGTGTTTGTGGGCTGGCCATCTCCCGTGTGTGTGTCTGTAGGATGGCCAGTTCGAGTGTGTGTCTATGGGGTGGCCAGCTCTCGTGTGTGTGTCTGTAGGCTGGCCATCTCTCGTGTGTGTGTCTGTAAACTTGCCATCTCATGTGTGTGTGTCTGTGGGCTGGCCATCTCTCTTCTGTGTGTCTGTGTGCTGGCCATCTCTCTTCTGTGTGTCTGTGGGCTGGCCTTCTCTCGTGTGCGATTCTGTGGGCTGGCCATCTGTCGTGTGTGTGTCTGTGGGCGGCCCATCTCTTGTGTGTGTGTGTCAGTCTGTGGGCTGCCCATCTCTTGTGTGTATGTGTCTGTGGGCTGGCCATCTCTTGTGTGTGAGTCTGTCTGTGGGTTGATCATCTCGAGTGTGTGTCTGTGGACTGGCCATCTCTTGTGTAGTGTCTATGGGCTGTCCATCTCTTGTGTGTGTGACTTTGGGCGAGCCATCTCTTGTGTGTGTCTGTGACTGGCCATCTCTTGTGTGTGTGTGTCTGTTGGGTGGCCAGCTCTTGTGTGTGTGTCTATGGGCTGGCCAGCTCTTGTGTGTGTGTCTGTGGGCTGGCCAGCTCTTGTGTGTGTGTCTATGGGCTGGCCAGTTCTTGTGTGTGTGTCTGTGGGCTGGCCAGTTCTTGTGTGTGTGTCTGTGGGCTGGCCAGTTCTTGTGTGTGTGTCTGTGTTTATCCTTGTTTACCCGGTCGATTCCTCTGAGGATTTTGTAGGTTGTGATCATGTCTCCCCTTACTCTTCTGTCTTCCAGTTTCGTAAGGTGCATTTCCCGCAGCCTTTCCTCGTAACTCATGCCTCTTAGTTCTGGGACTAGTCTAGTGGCATACCTTTGGGCTTTTTCCAGCTTCGTCTTGTGCTTGACAATGTGCGGGCTCCATGCTGGGGCCGCATACTCCAAGGATTGGTCTTACATATGTGGTGTACAAGATTCTGAATGATTCCTTACACAGGTTCCTGAACGCTGTTCTGATGTTAGCCAGCCTCGCATATGCCGCAGACGTTATTCTTTTTATGTGGGCTTCAGGAGACAGGTTTGGTGTGATATCAACTCCTTGATCTTTCTCACTGTTCGTTTCATTAAGTACTTCATCTCCTATTCTGTATCCTGTGTTTGGCCTCCTATTTCTACCACCTAGTTTCATTACTTTGCATTTACTCGGGTTGAACTTCAACAGCCATTTGTTGGACCATTCACTCAGTCTGTCTAGGTCATCTTGTAGCCTCCTACTATCGTCCTCAGTTTCAATCCTCCTCATAATTTTTGCATCATCGGCAAACATTGAGAGAAACAATTCTATACCCTCTGGAAGATCATTTACATATATCAGAAACAGTATAGGTCCAAGGACTGACCCCTGCGGTACTCCACTCGTAACGTCTCGCCAATCTGAGTGGCCAGCAATCTGTGTGGCCAGCTCTTGTGTGTGTCTGTGACGTTGCCATCTCTTGTGTGTGTGTCTGTGGGCTGGCCATCTCTCGTGTGTGTGTTGTCTGTCGGCTGGCCGTCTCTCGTGTGTGTTTGTTGCCATCTCTTGTGTGTGTGTCTGTGGGCTGGCCATCTCTTGTGTGTGTTTGTGGGCTACCCATCTCTTGTGTGTATGTCTGTCTGTGGGCCGGCCATCTCTTGAGTGTGTGTCTGTGGGCTGGCCATCTCTTGTGTGTGTGTGTCTGTCTGTGGGCTGGCCACCTCTTGAGTGTGTTTAAGTGGGCTGGCCATCTCTTGAGTGTGTTTCTGTGGACTGGCCATCTCTTGTGTGTGTACCTGTGGGCTGGTCATCTCCTGTGTATGTCTATGGGCTGGCCATCTCTTGTGTGTGTATGTGGGCTGGCCATCATTCGTGTGTGTGTCTGTGGGCTGCCCATCTCTTGTGAGTATTTCTGTCTGTGGGCTGGCCATCTCTTGAGTGTGTATCTGTGGGCTGGCCATCTCTTGTGTGTGTGTCTGTCTGTGGGCTGGCCATCTCTTGTGTGTGTGTCTGTCTGTGGGCTGGCCATCTCTTAAGTGTGTTTAAGTGGGCTGGCCATATCCTGTGTGTGTGTCTGTGGGCTGGCCATCTCTTGTGTGTGTTTTTCTGTGAGCTGGCCATCTCTTGTGTTTTTGTTTTTGGGCTGGCCATCTCTTGAGTGTGTGTGCTAGTGGGCTGGCCAGCTCTTGTTTGTCTGTTGGCTGGCCATCTCTTGTGTGTGTTTGTGGGCTGGCCATCTCTTGTGTGTGTTTGTCTGTGGGCTGGCCATCTCTTGTGTGAGTGTTTGTGGTCTAGCCATTTCTTGTGTGTGACTGTCTGTTGGCTGGCCATCTCTTGTGTGTGTGTCTATCGGATGACTATCTCTTGTGTGTGTGTTTGTGGGCTGGCCATCTCCCGTGTGTGTGTCTGTGGCATGGCCAGCTCTTGTGTGTGTCTGTGGGCTGTCCATCTCTTGTGTGTGTGTCTATCGGATGACTATCTCTTGTGTGTGTGTTTGTGGGCTGGCCATCTCCCGTGTGTGTGTCTGTGGGATGGCCAGTTCGAGTGTGTGTCTGTGGGTTGGCCAGCTCTCGTGTGTGTGTTGGTAAGCTTGCCATCTCATGTGTGTGTGTCTGTGGGCTGGCCATCTTTTGTGTGTGTCTATATGCGGGCCATCTCTCATGTGTGTCTGTGGGCTTGCCATCTCTCGTGTGTGTGTGTTAGTGGGCTGGCCACCTCTTGCGTGTGTCTGTGGGCTGGCCAGCTCTTGTGTGTGTCTGTGGGTTGGCTGTCTCTAGTGTGTGTGTCTGTGACGTTGCCATCTCTTGTGTGTGTGTCTGTGGGCTGGCCATCTCTCGTGTGTGTGTTGTCTGTTGGCTGGCCGTCTCTCGTGTGTCTGTTGCCATCTCTTGTGTGTGTGTCTGTGGGCTGGCCATCTCTTGTGTGTGTTTGTGGGCTACCCATCTCTTGTGTGTATGTCTGTCTGTGGGCCGGCCATCTCTTGAGTGTGTGTCTGTGGGCAGGCCATCTCTTGGGTGTGTGTCTGTTTGTGGGCTGGCCATCTCTTGAGTGTGTTTCTGTGGACTGGCCATCTCTTGTGTGTGTGCCTGTGGGCTGGTCATCTCCTGTGTGTGTGTGTCTATGGGCTGGCCATCTCTTGTGTGTGTATGTGGGCTGTCCATCTCTTGTGTGTGTGTCTGTGGGCTGCCCATCTCCTGTGTGCGTATGTGGGCTGGCCATCTCTCGTGTGTGTGTCTGTGGGCTGGCCATCTCTCGTGTGTGTGTCTGTGGGCAGCCCATATCTAGTGTGTATTTCTGACTGTGGGCTGGCCATCTCTTGAGTGTGTATCTGTGGGCTGGCCATCTCTTGAGTGTGTATCTGTGGGCTGGCCATCTCTTGTGTGTGTGGCTGTCTGTGGGCTGGCCATCTCTTGAGTGTGTATCTGTGGGCTGGCCATCTCTTGTGTGTGTGGCTGTCTGTGGGCTGGCCATCTCTTAAGTGTGTTTGAGTGGTGCTGGCCATATCCTGTGTGTGTGTCTGTGGGCTGGACATCTCTTGTGTGTGTTTGTCTGTGAGCTGGCCATCTCCTGTGTGTGAGTTTGTGGGCTGGCCATCTCTTGTGTATGTTTGTCTTTGGGCTGGCCATCTCTTGTGTGTGTGTGCTAGTGGGCTGGCCAGCTCTTGTTTGTCTGTTGGCTGGCCAGCTCTTGTTTGTCTGTTAGCTGGCCATCTCTTGCGTGTGTGTCTGTGGCCTGGCCATCTCTCGTGTGTATGTTCTTGTGGGCTAGCCATCTCTTCTGTGTGTCTGCGGGCTGGCCATCTCTTGTGTGTGTGTGGGCTGGCCGTCTCTCGTGTGTGTGTCTGTGGGCTGGCCATCTCTTGTGTGTGTGTCTGTGGGCGAGCCATCTCCTGTGTGTGTGTCAGTCTATTGGCTGCCCCTCTCTTGTGTGTGTGTGTCTGTGGGCTGGCCATCTCTTCTGTGTGTGCGTGTGTCTGTGGCATGGCCAGCTCTTGTGTGTGTCTGTGGGCTGGCCATCTCTCGTGTGTGTGTCTATAAGCTTGCCATCTCTTGTGTGTGTGTCTGTGGGCGAGCCATCTCCTGTGTGTGTGTCAGTCTATTGGCTGCCCATCTCTTGTGTGTGTGTGTCTGTGGGCTGGCCATCTTTTCTGTGTGTGTGTGTGTCTGTGGCATGGCCAGCTCTTGTGTGTGTCTGTAGGCTGGCCAGCTCTTGTGTGTGAGTCTGTAGGCTGACCAGCTCTTGAGTGTGTGTCTTTGGGCTGGCCAGCTCTTCTGTGTGAGTCTGTGGGCTGGCCATCTCTCGTGTGTGTGTCTGTGGGATGGGCATCTCTCGTGTGTGTGTCTGTGGGCTAGCCATCTCTCGTGTGTGTGTCTGTGGGCTGCCCATCTCTTGTGTGTATGTCTGTCTGTTGGCTGGCCATCTCTTGAGTGTGTATCTGTGGGCTGGCCATCTCTTGTGTGCGTGTGTCTGTGGGCTGGCCGTCTCTTGTGTGTGTATGTAGGCTGGCCATCTCATGTGTTTGTATGTGGGCTGGCCATCTTTCGTGTGTGTGTCTGTGGGCTGGCCATCTCTCGTGTGTGTGTCTGTGGGCTAGCCATCTCTCGTGTGTGTGTCTGTGGGCTGCCCATCTCTTGTGTGTATGTCTGTCTGTTGGCTGGCCATCTCTTGAGTGTGTATCTGTGGGCTGGCCATCTCTTGTGTGCGTGTGTCTGTGGGCTGGCCATCTCTTGAGTGTGTGTATGTGGGCTGGCAGTCTCTTCTGTGTGTCTGTTGGCTCGCCATCTCTTGAGTGTGTGTCTGTGGGCTGGCAATCTCTTGTGTGTGTGTTTGTAGGCTCGCTATCTTTGAAGTGTGTCTGTGTGTGTGTGGGCTAGCCGTCTCTCGTGTGTGTGTCTGTGGGATGGCCATCTCTCGTGTGTGTGTTCTGTGGGCTGGCCATCTCTCGTGTGTGTGTCTGTAAGCTTGCCATCTCTTGTTAGTGTGTTTGTGGGCGGGCGATCTCTTGTGTGTGTGTGTGTTGGCAGGCCATCTCTTGTGTGTTTGTCAGTTTATGGGCTGCCCATCTCTTGTGTGTGTGTGTCTGTGGGCTGGCCGTGTATTGTGTGTGTGTCTGTTGGCTGGCCCTCTCTTGTGTGTGAGTTTGTAGGCTGGGTATCTCTTGTGTGTGTGTGTGTCTGTGGGCTGGCCAGCTCTTGTGTGTCTGTGGGCTGGCCATCTCTCGTGTGTGTGTCTGTGGGATGGCCAGTTCGAGTGTGTGTCTGTGGGCTGGCCAGCTCTTGTGTGTGTGTCTGTAGGCTGGCCAGCTCTTGAGCGTATGTCTTTGGGCTGGCCAGCTCTTGTGTGTGTGTCTGTGGGCTGTCCAGTTCTTGTGTGTGTGTGTCTATATGCAGGCCATCTCTTGTGTGAGTCTGTGTGCTGGCCATCTCTCGTGTGTGGGTCTGTGGGACGGCCAGCTCTTGTGTGCGTGTCTGTGGGATGGCCAGCTCTTGAGTGTGTATCTGTAGGCTGGCCAGCTTTAGTGTGTGTGTCTGTGGGCTGGTGTTGGAAATTTCCAACACAAATACCACACAGTTGTATTATTATTAATTATTACTAAAATCTACTAATTACTGTAGTAACTAAAATTAACCAACAGTAGAGTTCACATGAACTAATAATTGTATCTGTACAATAATGCTAGAATTCTTACATAACCAAACACCAGTATTGCGTCAGATTCTACCAAAATAAACACATTTAAATCCAGTGTGTCAGAGAATTGAGTTTGATTCTCTAAAAACAACAGTGTTCTGTGTGATAATTATTTACCGATAACCTGACTCCCAAATAATGCCAAATTAAGCGTTTCTAGTTACAACTGTTATCTGGTAATAAATTTAACGTCACACGTGAATGCCCTGGAGAGAATTAATATCATTCTCCATTGCTCGTTTAACATCGTAAATCGAGCAAATAATAATATTTAACTCCCCAGAATTATAAACCCGTCATTATCCCAACGTTTTAGCCGCAACTGCGGGAAATAATATTATTCGTAGTAAATAATTTGTGTGGCGAATGCGGGGACGCGGAGCGAGGAGGGAGACGCCATATTACCGAGAGAGCGTGTGGAGGCCTCGACGAGAGAGGAAAGTCGCCAAAGTGCGGTGTGAAGACTAGTTGTGGAATTGAGCAACTTGTTTGGTGTCAGTGTCATAGGATACATTGTGGTGAATCGTCAACGAGAATTAACTTGACATTCAGCCCGGAACTTGTCAATTTGTTCCGTGTAATCCATCGTGACCGGCCAGAGAAGCGCGTCGACATCTAGGCCAAGCTAAAAGCCACGTGTTCGCCATTGCGACGCTAGAGCCTGAGACGCGAGCTTCGGCAAGCTTCAACTTATACAGTGCCCTATTAGCTAAGTACACTTATTCCCTTTTGATGCATCATTAGAGATAGTTTACAGCAGGGTAGCTTGTCGTCACGCCGAGCGACATAAATAAAACACATGTTAGTATAATTTTCCACTCTCCATTTCCAATTTCTTGAATATAGAGATTTAGCAGCCTAATATGTTGCTACGTAATATATCTTGATTTACAGCTTGCATGTGAAGAATTCCCCGAGCTGTTACTTTCCCGTGTTAATCATCTCCCAGTGTTCCATGATGAGTTCAGGAGATTCCGAGGATGATTCATGACTGATGTCTTGGAAAACGTCTTCAAACTGAGACCCTTTTCCGTATTCAATTATTCAAATTATCTGTATTGTATTATTACTATTGATCACTGTGCACTGGATTTAACACGTGTTTATTATAATCATCAATTTCTGATATTCATAATCTATGTTCTTATTGGTTACAAATTCTCTATTGATTCTCTAATTGGTCATAAGATTAGGTTATTACATAATGAACTGGTGTACGAACCACACTAGTTCCTAGACATATATTAAGTTCTAGCAATATCCCCCCAATGTAGGTGTTTGAGGCTTTGATTCAATTAAATTATATATACAGCCTATTAATTATTCAAGTGATTATATTTTCTAGAATTGATCCATAGTTACTGGTTCCTCCAGGAATTTCCAATGATCACTTTTTATTAGTTTCCCTCTTTACTATAAAAGCGGATGGTCCTTCGTAATTGATTTCATTACTTTAATAATTAAATAGAGTCAAGCCCCAAATGTCCCACATTATGGTCCTTATCGAACCGGATAAACATAAATTATAATTATAAATACTAATTAGTAATAACTAATCCCTGTGTGATGTAGCATAGACTAACCATTTTAATAAATTGTGTCTACCAACAGCGTAACCCATAGGTTAGCCTAAGTCACACCAATTCATTGCTACTTATACCTTATGTATAAGGTAGCACTCGTGGGACACAGTTAATTGCCCACAACACTTAGGCCTACACTTCATACTGAAGTAAGAATCTTTAGGTCACCAGGAGCAACAGCTCATAACTTGTATATTAATCACTAACACCAATTATGTGTTAACCATTTGGGCTGTACAAATATTTCAATATATGACTGTCAGCAGACTGTCCATTATAGCCTGAATTCATGTCATAATTACTGATTTACTCAAGTCAGTGGATCATTAACATTTTAGGATCCAGTATACTAATATAAATTGCTGATCCCATGCTAATTAATCATTACTAACCCTGATAACATTTTATTCCACAATTAGGAGTACATTCAGGAGTTAAATATTATTTACGGCAGTAGAATACTTGTCAAACACAATTAATTCTCTTGTGTTCATTTAATTTCTTATACACATAATTCTACCAGTGTATATATATTATATAAACTATAAAATCCAAAAAAAACAAAAATACAGCACAATTATTTGCACATTACTGCACCACAATATAATCTTTGCCAACCTTTATTAGATAGCAATTTAGGCTGTGATTGTGCTGAATTTGGCACAAGCATAGACTAAATGAATTTGTAGTTTCTTAAGTAGAAATTCTCACGACTAGGCTTGAGCTAGTTAGTGATATACATTATTTATTTTTGTGCTGACCCTATCAAGGGTGGGATTAACCATATATTGTGTAATTATATTTTATTGCATATTTCTACGTACATCTTTGAGTGTTACGATAAGTTCACTACCCATCCAAGGCTGATTTTGAAGAGCTAAGCTGAGGAACATCTGTAGTGAGACCAAGGTACCACTCAAATCTTAGTTGCTTATTATTAGGTAGGTAGCTAACTTCTAAATGAGGTAAATTACAACCAGCCTCAAGAAAATACCAGGCTGTCAATAATTATACCTGCTCTACATAAAGGAGCAGACACCATAGCTGTACAAGTAGCTATATAAGCCCTATAAGGCTCAATTTACATCCAGAATGGATACTCCTGCAATATTAAGGAGAATCGGTATTACCCTGAGATGTCTTCAAAAGCACCTGTCAAGACGACTTGACGAATGTGAGAACGGTTTAGAAAACAACCCAATTGACTTCTTTGAGTTCAACCTTTCCACAGAGGCAGCTAACGAAAAATATGTCCAGGTGAAGGAGACAATCGAGGCTTATAGGAACAAACTCCTTAGCAGTAATACTGACCCAGACGAATTATGTCTGATAGAATCTGATCTTGATGAATATGAATGTATCATTCAAGACAAGTTAGATCACTATAGAAGAGTGCTTGCGAAACAAAATGATCCTGAGTGGATAGAACATTTTTGTAGAAGACCTACAACCGAGCAAGCACCCAGCTCAGATGAAATACATGAGCTACCTCAAGATGAGGAGAATCCTCTAATCAATGCTGATCACTATACAGGATCAACAACTGAAGTTCAACCTTCATTTTCTAACATCTCATCTAATACAACTTCACGTAATGATTTGTTTACAGAGTCTGATCAATCTTCAGACAGCTCTTCTCAATGTTCCCTGGATTCTATAAGTTCAATACATGAGGCTACTGAATTAGCTAGCTCCTCACAGGAACCCAGAGAAACAAGTAAAGCTACAGATGAAACTCTTGGTGAAGCTGCAATAATCAGTGAATCTGAACCAGAAAATGATAAAGCTAATGCTGCAACAGCAACCGAAGTTGTAATTAAAGCTGAGGCTAAGCAAGAAGCCTAAAGCAACACAAGTAATGGTCACAATTGCTCACACCAGCCTTCTAAAGTAAGTGCTAACAATGAGAAGACTATTATAAACCTTGTACACCAATTATTAGATTTATCTTCACCAGAACAATCAGTTGACTCTTTACAAGCCTTTAGTTTTCAGCTTGAGTCACTGTTAAATTCCTTCAGTAAAGAGGTGGATCACTCAACTGCTGAGTGGATGACAAAAATTGTCATCCAAAGAAAATTGTCTGGTGACACACTTAATAAGTTATATGTATACCAGAATGGTAATACCCTGTCAATGCAGGTTATATTTGCAGGTTTGCGCAATATAAGTAATAATACAGCAAACCAGGCACTTAATGCTTCATCTGAATGCACCAAAACTGTATCCACATCAGTTTCCTTACCTGAAACTCCTAAAGTGACACTGTTACTAGTTAACAAGGGTGCTAATAATCAATGTAATAACAATGAATCCAACATTGATTCATCAGTAAGGCCTAAGAGCCCCACAGGTGCTCCTAAGAGACCTAATAGTTCAAAGAGCACCCCCAGTAACTCCACAGGTGCTCCTAAGAGACCTAATAGTCCAAAGAGCACTCCCAAGAGCCCAGTAATGGCTCCCCAGAGTACACCAAGTACTCACAAGAGAATAAATAACAAGCAAATGCAAGCAGCAAAACCATCACAACCTGCAAGTACTGTTTTACCTAAACCGGTAACCCCTAAACGAGCTGTAGGTTGGGGAATGTGCTTGTTTTGCAATCAAAAACATTCTCTGTACAAATGTACCAATTATCCTAATAGAGACACAAGAGTCAGACGACTCAAACAGTTACACAAATGTACTAGGTGTCTCAAATCACATAATGTTAATAGCTGTGACACCCCACTGAACACCTGCAATAGGTGTAGACGGGGCAAGCATCATGCTGCACTGTGCAAATTAGTTAGGACAAATTATGTCAATCCTAGAATAGGAGGTAGAGAATCTACATCAGTACAGTGCTGCAAAGTGCGAGATGTGTACAGCGTAATTTCACAAGCATCTCAAGTGGATGCTGCTTTGCCTACTGCCCAACTTCAAGTAAAGAACAGAGGAGCCAATATCACCACACGTGGACTATTTGACCAAGGTTCCCAGGGAACTTTCATAACTCAGAAAGCTGCAGAGGCACTTAATTTACAACCAATCAGACAGGTAAAATTAAACTTGTCAGGGTTCATGATAAATCGAGGAACCCATGAATACTCAGTAGTTCAACCGCTTGTACGACTAGGTAGTCATGCCAAGGCTGTCCAAGCCATTGTTGTAGATCAAATACCTTTTGACTAAAATATTAAGGGTCTGGGGTACACAGCCCACTTCCTGCAGGAATGTGAAATTAATTTGGCTGACAACAAGTTAACGTCTGACCGCCTTAACAATGTAGATGTACTAGTAGGAGCCGACTACTATTACCAGTTCATAACTGGACATGTTAAACGATTGGGCATGAATATGCTCCAATCTGCAGGTGGCTACTTACTTACAGGTAAAGTTCTGAATGTGAACAAGCCTAAGCCTGCCAACAATAATAAATTAGTCAGCAGTAAATCAATTCTCCAGCAGCAAGCTAAAGGGAGAAACACAGCTGAGTAATAAACCCAGATTGAATGTAGTGCAATTAGTACTCGCCGAGATGTTTCATAGCTCTCAGTGGAAACCCAGTGGTCCGTACTCAAACAAGTACAAGTCACAGCGACCAAGCCATTGAATCCACTGCAGACCTAGAATTATTCTCGACAAGTAGTAATTGACCACACTCAGTCTTCCTAGGTAAATTATAATGTTGGGCTAGAGAATCTAGTACTCCCTAGGTAATTAATAATGTTAGGCTAGAAAATCTAGCACACAATGCCACTGGCATTTCCTGAATTTAGTAATACTATGAAGTCATCAAGCAACTTCTGTAATTATAAATTCACTAGGACCACTGGTTCACAATACTTGCGCTTGAGGTTTGCCAAGAAAACCTTCTTAATACAATGTTTTCTGCACTAAGAGTTAGTGATAAATACTTGCATCAATTTTGTTTGAGTTGTTTTTCTTCCGTTTCTGCTTAATTAGTGTAGAAACGCAGCACGAACAAACTTGCAAACTTACCAATACGTAAGTGAATCTACAGAGAACTAATAACCCGTGAAACGTTTAGGTTGGGAAAATGTTACAAACGATCTTGAATAGGATTAATCGTAGCAGTAATTTAATTTCCAGCAATCTTAGGTTTCCCTTTGTTTAATGCATTATCGTTAAACATCAGCATTGTTAATTAACATGCTTCATGAGCTTAATATAGCTCACCTTAGAATTAACATAACAATAGAGTGCTTATTGTTCCCCATGCGAATACGAGCTTAATACTGCTCGCCATGACAATTGAACGCTTTGATGTTCCCCATGCCACGAGCACTGCTCGCCATGATAATTGAACAGTGCAATACTCTACCTCGTTAATTCGAGCTCACTATAGCTCACCCTGTTGACATGCTTACCGAGCTCAATATAGCTCCCCATGTTAACGAGCTCACTGTAGCTCACCCTGTTAACGAGCTCACCCTGTCAACACTGTTGACGAGTTCAATATAACTCACCCTGTTAACTCTGTTAACGAGCTCACTGTAGCTCACCCTGTCAACACTGTTGACGAGTTCAATATAACCCACCCTGTTAACTCTGTTAACGAGCTCACTGTAGCTCACCCTGTCAACACTGTTGACGAGTTCAATATAACTCACCTTGTTAACATGCTTACCGAGCTCAATATAGCTCCCCATGTTAACGAGCTCACTGCAGCTCACCCTGTCAACACTGTTGACGAGTTCAATATAACTCACCTTGTTCACGAGTTCAATATAGCTCGACCTGTTAATGAGCTCAATACAGCTCCCAATGTTAATTCGAGTACATTTTTGCTCACAATTAGCTTAGTCCCTTACTTAGGTAGGTTAGAAATTTAAACCATTTATTTAGGTAGGTTTACGGGCTTTAGTTAGTGTCAACTGAGTACTAGCCTAATCTGTACTCACCATTAATTACAGTTGACTATACTTATAGAGACTGATTTCATAAACTCAATTTCATGTAAAGGTTGATTTCGTATTAACAAGTTTACAGTGTCAAGCCATTCAGTGTCAAGCCAGCTGCCATTCAATTAGCTCATAAGTCAGAATGACTAGGCTACTAATCTCACTGTCGACTCAGAATTTTCCTTGATTTAATGAATAAACCCTTTCAGTTCTCTAATTTTCCACTATCTTAGCTAGTTAGCAAATTAGTTGTACCATCAGTCAGAATGACTACTGCACGGCAGTGCACATTAAATTCAATTTCCTCATTTGATTTTGGGGTGACCATGATGCTGCGTGATGTTATTGTCTAGTAACTCAATAGTTACAAGTCACAGTGACCTTACTGTAGTGTCATAGTCTTCTTGGTCTTAAATGACCCAATAATACTTTACTGTATAATAATGTAGAATACAACTTATACAATAATGTTATTAGTTCTTAGGAACTCTTTCTGAGTTTGCCTACGATTCAGCGACTACATAATACACCATTACATGTCACTGAGACCCTAGTTGTTGAGTTTATTGCAAGCTTTAGAGAGTTCCTAATTACCGATAACTTAATCATTTAATGTTTCAATATTTAATACATGTTTCCAGTAGAGCAGTTGTTCAACAATGCAAACGGAAACTACAAGCCTATTATAGCTCTGACCAAGAGCAAATACTTTCCCATCCAATTTAAGTAACCATGATGATACTGTGGTGTGATGTCAGGTAACAAATCATTACAAGTCACTATGACCCAAGACACTCTCATCACAGTAGATTTTCAGTTATTTGAATTGTGTGATTTAAATTCTTAATTGTTGTATAGGCTATAAATAACATTATTTGTCTAGAGTATCTGAGAGTTTGCAGATTTTGAGACTTAGTAACATAAACATTACATGTCATAGCGACACCAGTCCCAAAGTTTATTGTAGGCTTTCTTAGTTATTAATTTTAGGTAATTTATAATAACATGTTCCATCTAACATGAAATCTGCAAGACTTAAGTTTCTTGTATGTCCTTGACAAATACGGGACATTCGTTATGTGTGTACTAACATACAACCATACTAACATACTAATCTTAATATTAACTTCGGGATGGGTATGTCAGTACTCTACATTACACTGCGACCCGATAAATCTCCCCCCGGAGTTATGTTGGAAATTTCCAACACTAATATAACACAGTTGTATTATTATTAATTATTACTAAAATCTACTTATTACTGTAGTAACTAAAATTAACCAACAGTAGAGTTCACATGAACTAATAATTGTATCTGTACAATAATGCTAGAATTCTTACGTAACCAAACACCAGTATTGCGTCAGATTCTACCAAAATAAACACATTTATATCCAGTGTGTCAGAGAATTGAGTTTGATTCTCTAAAAACAACAGTGTTCTGTGTGATAATTATTTACCGATAACCTGACTCCCAAATAATGCCAAATTAAGCGTTTCTAGTTACAACTGTTATCTGGTAATAAATTTAACGTCACACGTGAATGCCCTGGAGAGAATTAATATCATTCTCCATTGTTCGTTTAACATCGTAAATCGAGCAAATAATAATATTTAACTCCCTAGAATTATAAACCCGTCATTATCCCAACGTTTTAGCCGCAACTGCGAGAAATAATATTATTCGTAGTAAATAATTTGTGTGGCGAATGCTTGGACGCGGAGCGAGGAGGGAGATGCCATATTACCGAGAGAGCGTGTGGAGGCGTCGACGAGAGAGGAAAGTCGCCAAATTGCGGTGTGAAGACTAGTTGTGGAATTGAGCAACTTGTTTGGTGTCAGTGTCATAGGATACAATGTGGTGAATCGTCAACGAGAATTAACTTGACATTCAGCCCGGAACTTGTCAATTTGTTCCGTGTAATCCATGGTGACCGGCCAGAGAACCGCGTCGACATCTAGGCCAAGCTAAAAGCCACGTGTTCGCCATTACGACGCTAGAGCCTGGGACGCGAGCATCGGCAAGCTTCAACTAATACAGTGCCCTATTAGCTAAGTACACTTATTCCCTTTTGATGCATCATTAGAGATAGTTTACAGCAGGGTAGCTTGTCGTCACGCCGAGCGACATAAATAAAACACATGTTAGTATAATTTTCCACTCTCCATTTCCAATTTCTTGAATATAGAGATTTAGCAGCCTAATATGTTGCTACGTAATATATCTTGATTTACAGCTTGCGTGTGAAGAATTCCCCCGAGCTGTTACTTTCCCGTGTTAATCATCTCCCAGTGTTCCATGATGAGTTCAGGAGATTCCGAGGATGATTCATGACTGATGTCTTGGAAAACGTCTTCAAACTAAGACCCTTTTCCGTATTCAATTACTCAAATTATCTGTATTGTATTATTACTATTGATCACTGTGCCCTGGATTTAACACGTGTTTATTATAATCATTAATTTCTGATATTCATAGTCTATGTTCTTATTGGTGACAAATTCTCTATTGATTCTCTAAATGGTCATAAGATTAGGTTATTACATAATGAACTGGTGTACGAACCACACTAGTTCCTAGACATATATGAAGTTCAAGCAATAGCCCCCAATGTAGGTGTTTGAGGCTTTGATTCAATTAAATTATATATACAGCCTATTAATTATTCAAGTGATTATATTTTCTAGAATTGATCCATAGTTACTGGTTCTTCTAGGAATTTCCAATGATCACTTTTTATTAGTTTCCCTCTTTACTATAAAAGCGGATGGTCCTTCGTAATTGATTTCATTACTTTAATAATTAAATAAATAGAGTCAAGCCCCAAATGTCCCACAGCTGGCCAGCTCTTAAGTGTGTGTCTGTGGGCTGTCCAGCTCTTGTGTGTGTTTACTAGTTGTGTTTTTGCGGGGGTTGAGCTTTGCTCTTTCGGCCCGACTCTCAACTGTCAATCAACTGTTTACTAACTACTTTTTTTTTTTTTTTTTTTTTTCCACACCACACACACACCAGGAAGCAGCCCGTGACAGCTGACTAACTCCCAGGTACCTATTTACTGCTAGGTAACAGGGGCACTTAGGGTGAAAGAAACTTTGCCCATTTGTTTCTGCCTCGTGCGGGAATCGAACCCGCGCCACAGAATTACGAGTCCTGCGCGCTATCCAACAGGCTACGAGGCCCCTAGAAGCCCCGAGGTGTGTATGTCTGTGGGCTGGCCAGTTCTTATGTGTGTGTCTATTTGCGGGCCATCTCTTGTGTGAGTCTGTGGGGTGGCCATCTCTCGTGTGTGTGTCTAGGATGGCCAGTTCGAGTGTCTGTCTGTGGGGTGGCCTGCTCTAGTGTGTATGTCTGTGGGCTGGCCAGCTCTTGTGTGTGTGTCTGTGGGCTGGCCAGCTCTTGGGTGTGTATCTATGGGCTGGCCAGCTCTTGTGTGTGTGTCTTTGGGCTGGCCAGTTCTTGTGTGTGTGTCTATATGCGGGCCATCTCTTGTGTGAGTCTGTGGGATGGCTATCTCTCGTGTGTGTGTGTTAGTGGGCTGGCCACCTCTTGTGTGTGTCTGTGGGCTGGCCACCTCTTGCGTGTGTCTGTGGGCTGCCCAGCTCTCGTGTGTGTCTGTGGGCTTGCTGCCTCTAGTATGTGTGTCTGTGGGGTTGCCATCTCTCGTGTGTGTTGTCTGTGGGCTGGCCGTCTCTCGTGTGTGTGTCTGTGGCGTAGCCATTTCTTGTGTGTGTGTCTGTGGGCTGGCCATCTCTTGTGTGTGAATGTCTGTTGGCTGGCCATCTCTTGTGTGTGTGTCTGTGGGCTGGTCATCTCTCGTGTGTGTCTCTGTTGGCTGGCCATCTCTTGTGTGTGTGTCTGTGAACTGGCTATATCTTGAGTGTGTGTCTGTGGACTGGCCATATCTTGAGTGTGTGTCTGTGAGCTGGCCATCTCTGACGTGTGTGTGTGTCTGTGGGCCGCCCATCTCTTATGAGTGTGTTTGTGGGGTGGCCATCTTTTGTGTGTGTCTCTGTGGGCTGACCATCTCTCCTGTGTTTGTCTGTGGGCTGACCATCTCTCCTGTGTTTGTCTGTGGGCTGATCATCTCTTGTGTGTGTATCTGTGGGCTGGCCATCTCTTGTGAGTGTGTGTGTGTGCTGGCCATCTCTTGTGGGTGTGTTTGTGGGCTGGCTATCTCTTGTGTGTGTGTGTGCTGGCCATCTCTTGTGAGTGTGTTTGTGGGCTGGCTATCTCTTGTGTGTGTGTGTGTGCTGGCCATCTCTTGTGTGTGTGTCTGTGGGCTGGCCATCTCTTGTGTGTGTATCTGTGGGCTGGCTATCTCTTGTGTGTGTGTGTGCTGGCTATCTCTTGTGTGTGTGTGTGCTGGCCATCTCTTGTGTGTGTGTCTGTGGGCTGGCCATCTCTTGTGTGTGTCTGTGGGACGGCCATCTCTTGTGTGTGTGTTTGTATGCTGACCATCTCTTGTGTGTGTCTGTGGGCTGCCCACCGCTTGTGTGTGTGTGTGTCAGTGGGCTGGCCATCTCTCGTGTGTGTGTCTGTGGGCTGGCCAGCTCTTGAGTGAGTGTCTATGGATTGGACATTTCTTGAGTGTGTGTGGGCTGGCCCTCTCTTGTGTGTGTCTGTGGGCTGGCGATCTCTTGTGTGCGTGTCTGTGGGCTGTCCATCTCTTGTATGTGTCTGTGGGCTGGCCACCTCTTGTGTGTGTCTGTGAGCTGCCCAGCTTTTGTGTGTGTCTGTGGGCTGACCACCTCTTGTGTGTGTGTCTGTGGGCTGGCCATGCATCTCTTTTGTGAGAGTTTGTGGGCTGGCCATCTCGTGTGTGTGTGTCTGTGGGCTGGCCATCTCGTGTGTGTGTGTCTGTGGGCTGGCCATCTCTCGTGTGTGTGTCTCTAAGATGGCCAGACGAGTGTGTGTCTGTTGGTTGGCCAGCTCTTGTGTGTGTGTGTCTGTGGGCTGGCCAGCTCTTGTGTGTGTGTGTTTGTCGGCTGGCCAGTTCATGTGTGTGTCTTTGGGCGGGCCATCTCTTGTGTGCGTCTGTGGTTTGGCTATCTCGTGTGTGTCTGTAGCTGGCAATCTCTTGTGTATGTGTCTGTGGGCTGGCCAGCTCTTGTGTGTGTGTGGTTGTGGGCGGGCCAGCTCTTGTGTTTGTAGCCTTAGAGGGCTGGCCAACTCTTGTGTGAGTCTGTGGGCTTGCCATCTCTTCTGTGTGTGTCTGTGGGCTGGCCTTCTCTTGTGTGTTTCTGTGGGCTGGCCATCTCTTGTGTGTATGTCTGTGGGCTGGCCATCTCTTGTGTGTGTGTCTGTGGGCTGGCCATCTCTCGTGTGAGTGTGTCTGTGGACTGGCCATCTCTCGTGTGAGTGTGTCTGTGGGCTGGCCATCTCTTGTGTGTGTGTGATTGGGGCTGGCCGTCTCTCGTGTGTGTGTCTGTGGGCTGGCCATCTCTTGAGTGTGTGTCTGTGGGCTGTCTATTTCTTGTGTGTGTGTCTGTCTGTGGGCAGGCCATCTCTTTGTGTGTGTGTGTCTGTGGGCTGCTCATCCCTTGTGTGTGTGTCTGTCTGTGGACTGGCCATCTCTTTTGTGTGTGTGTGAGTTCGATATTTTTTTTTTGTGTGTGTGGGCAGGCCATCTCTTGAGTGTGTCTATGGGCTGGCCAGCTCTTGTGTGTGTGTTTTTGGGCTGGCTAGCTCTTGTGTGTACTCACCTAGATGTACTCACCTAGTTGAGCTTGCGGGGGTTGAGCTCTGGCTCTTTTGTCCCGCCTCTCAACCGTCAATCAACAGGTGTACAGATTCCTTAGCCTATTGGGCTCTATCATATCTACACTTGAAACTGTGTATTGAGTCAGCCTCCACCACATCACTTCCTAATGCATTCAATTTGTCAACCACTCTGACACTAAAAAAGTTCATTCTAATATCTCTGTGGCTCATTTGCGCGCTCAGTTTCCACCTGTTTCCCCTTGTACGTGTGCCCCTTATATTAAATAGCCTGTTTTTATCTACCCTATCAATTCCCTTGAGAATCTTGAATGTGGTGATCATGTCCCCCCTAACTCTTCTGTCTTCCAGCGAAGTGAGGTTTAATTCCCGTAGTCTCTCCTCGTAGCTCATACCTCTCAGCTCGGGTACTAGTCTGGTGGCAAATCTTAGAACCATTTCCAGTTTAGTCTTATCCTTGACTAGATATGGACTCCATGCTGGGGCTGCATACTCCAGGATTGGCCTGACATATGTGGTATACAAAGTTCTGAATGATTCTTTACACAAATTTCTGAATGCCGTTCGTATATTGGCCAGCCAGGCATATGCCGCTGATGTTATCCTCTTGATATGTGCTGCAGGAGACAGGTCTGGCGTGATATCAACTCCCAAGTCTTTTTCTTTCTCTGACTCCTGAAGAATTTCCTCTCCCAGATGATACCTTGTATCTGGCCTCCTGCTCCCTGCTCCTATCTTAGAACAAGATAGAACCAAGAACAGAGCCCTGTGGGACTTTACTGGTGACTTCACGCCAATCGGAGGTCTCACCCCTCACCGTAACTCTCTGCTTCCTATTGCTTAGATACTCCCTTATCCACTGGAGCACCTTACCAGCTACACCTGCCTGTCTCTCCAGCTTATGTACCAGCCTCTTATGCCGTACTGTGTCAAAGGCTTTCCGACAATCCAAGAAAATGCAGTCCGCCCAGCCCTCTCTTTCTTGCTTAATCTATGTTACCTGGTCATAGAATTTTATTAAGCCAGTCAGGCAAGATTTACCCTCCCTGAACCCATGTTGTCGATTTGTCACGAAGTCCCTTCTCTCCAGATGTGCTACCAGGTTTTTTCTCACGATCTTCTCCTTCTTGAGTGTGTGTCTGTGAACTGGCCAACTTGAGAGTAATCACCTAGTTGTTGTGTTTGCGGGGGTTGAGCTTTGCTCTTTCGGCCCGCCTCTCAACTGTCAATCAACTGTACCAATTACTTTTTTTCCACGCCACACACACACACACACACCCCAGGAAGCAGCCCGTGACAGCGGACTAACTCCCAGGTACCTATTTACTGCTAGGTATTACGGGCATTCAGGGTGAAAGAAACTTTGCCCATTTGTTTCTGCCTCGTGCGAGAATCGAACCCGCGCCACAGAATTACGAGTCCTGCGCGCTATCCACCAGGCTACGAGGCCCCTAAAGTGTATGTGTCTGTGGGCTAGTCTGATCAATTCTGTGTCTGTGATAATTCATATTTCAGGGTTGCAAATCCTGTGGATGATTAAACAAGATATATTAATTTATATATTGTAATATATTATTATTCTAGAAAGTAAACAACTGCAAATGTTCAAGTAACATAAGTACCATAGCCGGTCGGCCGAGCGGACAGCACGCTGGACTTGTGATTCTGTGGTCCTGGGTTCGATCCCAGGCGCTGGCGAGAAACAATGGGCAGAGTTTCTTTCACCCTATGCCCCTGTTACCTTGCATTAAAATAGGTGCCTGGGTACCTATTTTAGTGTTGTCAGTCAGCTGTCACGGGCTACTTCCTTGGGGTGGAGGTCTGGTCGAGGACCGGGCCGCGGGGACACTAAAAAAAGCCCCGAAATCATCTCAAGATAACCTCAAGATAACCAGTAGATGAGCAATCAGTTTATTATTAACTTCACAAGCCGGATCACGATACACTCTGTCCATTATCGTCCTAATTGTTTCATAATTAAGAAAAAAATTAGAGAAAATATGTTAATTCAGGAAAACTTGGCTTATTAGGCAAATCGGGCCTTGCATAGCAGGCTGAGTACGACGTTCTGGCTACTAGGTACAACATATGTATATATATATATATGTCGTACCTAGTAGCCAGAACGCACTTCTTGGCCTACTATGCAAGGCCCGATTTGCCTAATAAGCCAAGTTTTCATGAATTAATTGTTTTTTGACTACCTAACCTACCTAATCTAACCTAACCTAACTTTTTCGGCTACTTAACCTAACCTAACCTATAAAGATAGGTTAGGTTAGGTTAGGTAGGGTTGGTTAGGTTCGGTCATATATTTACGTTAATTTTAACTAAAAAAAAAATTGACCTCATACATAATGAAATGGGTAGCTTTATCATTTCATAAGAAAAAAAAATAGAGAAAATATATTAATTCAGGAAAACTTGGCTTATTAGGCAAATCGGGCGTTGCATAGAAAGCTGAGAAATGCGTTCTGGCTACTAGGTACGACATATATATATATATATATGTATATATATATATATATATATATATATATATATATATATATATATATATATATATATATATATATTGCGTTCTAGTAGCCAGAACTCAATTCTTGGCCTACTATGCAAGGCCCGATTTGCCTAATAAGCCAAGTTTTCCTCAATTTCAATATTTTTTATTTTTTTTTTCTTATGAAATGATAAAGCTATCCATTTCATTATATGGGAGTTATTTTTTTTTAAATTTGAGTTACAACTAACAAAGATACATGACCGAACCCAACCTACCCAACCTAACCTAAACTAACAAAAGTGAATCAATAATTTATGTTCTTAATATAATATAATAAAAATATTTAAAATAAACCAACTGGAAACATTTTATTGAAAATATAGATCATCTCTCGGCCTATAGGCAAATCGAGCCTTGCATAGTAGGCCGAGAAGTGCGTTCTGGCTACTAGGTACGACATATATATATATACATATATATATATATATATATATATATATATATATATATATATATATATATATATATATATATATATATATATATATATATATGTCGTACCTAGTAGCCAGAACGCACTTCTCAGCCTACTATGCAAGGCCCGATTTGCCTAATAAGCCAAGTTTTCCTGAATTAATATATTTTCTCTAATTTTTTTCTTATGAAATGATAAAGCTACATATTTCATTATGTATGAGGTCATTTTTTTTTATTGGAGTTAAAATTAACGTAGATATATGACCGAACCTAACCAACCCTACCTAACCTAACCTAACCTATCTTTATAGGTTAGGTTAGGTTAGGTAGCCGAAAAAGTTAGGTTAGGTTAGGTTTGGTAGGTTAGGTAGTCGAAAAACAAATAATTCATGAAAACTTGGCTTATTAGGCAAATCGGGCCTTGCATAGTAGGCTGAGAAGTAGGTTCTGGCTACTAGGTACGACATATATATATATAAATATATATGCGAACAAGCCTGAATGATCCCCAGGACAATATGCAACTGAAAACTCACACCCCAGAAGTGACTCGAACCCATACTCCCAGAAGCAACGCAACTGGTATGTACAAGACGCCTTAATCCACTTGACCATCACGACCGGACATAATGAGGTCATAGCCGAGGCTATTTGAACCACCCCACCGCCGGCACTCGGATAGTAATCTTGGGCATAGCATTTTACCAAATCACCTCATTCTTTGGGGCACACGTGAGGAACACAAATGCGAACAAGCCTGAATGGTCCCCAGGACAATATGCAACTGAAAACTCACACCCCAGAAGTGACTCGAACCCATACTCCCAGAAGCAACGCAACTGGTATGTACAAGACGCCTTAATCCACTTGACCATCACGATCGGACATAATGAGGTGATAGCCGAGGCTATTTGAACCACCCCACCGCCGGCACTCGGATAGTAATCTTGGGCATAGCATTTTACCAAATCACCTCATTCTTTGGGGCACACGTGAGGAACACAAATGCGAACAAGCCTGAATGGTCCCCAGGACAATATGCAACTGAAAACTCACACCCCAGAGGTGACTCGAACCCATACTCCCAGAAGCAACGCAACTGGTATGTACAAGACGCCTTAATCCACTTGACTATCACGACCGGACATAATGAGGTGATAGCCGAGGCTATTTGAACCACCCCACCGCCGGCACTCGGATAGTAATCTTGGGCATAGCATTTTACCAAATCACCTCATTCTTTGGGGCACATGTGAGGAACACAAATGCGAACAAGCCTGAATGGTCCCCAGGACAATATGCAACTGAAAACTCACACCCCAGAAGTGACTCGAACCCATACTCCCAGAAGCAACCCAACTAGTATGTACAAGACGCCTTAATCCACTTGACCATCACGACCGGACATAATGAGGTGATAGCCGAGGCTATTTGAACCACCCCACCGCCGGCACTCGGATAGTAATCTTGGGCATAGCATTTTACCAAATCACCTCATTCTTTGGGGCACACGTGAGGAACACAAATGCGAACAAGCCTGAATGGTCCCCAGGACAATATGCAACTGAAAACTCACACCCCAGAAGTGACTCGAACCCATACTCCCAGAAGCAACGCAACTGGTATGTACAAGACGCCTTAATCCACTTGACCATCACAACCGGACATAATGAGGTGATAGCCGAGGCTATTTGAACCACCCCACCGCCGGCACTCGGATAGTAATCTTGGGCATAGCATTTTACCAAATCACCTCATTCTTTGGGGCACACGTGAGGAACACAAATGCGAACAAGCCTGAATGGTCCCCAGGACAATATGCAACTGAAAACTCACACCCCAGAAGTGACTCGAACCCATACTCCCAGAAGCAACGCAACTGGTATGTACAAGACGCCTTAATCCACTTGACCATCACGACCGGACATAATGAGGTGATAGCCGAGGCTATTTGAACCACCCCACCGCCGGCACTCGGATAGTAATCTTGGGCATAGCATTTTACCAAATCACCTCATTCTTTGGGGCACACGTGAGGAACACAAATGCGAACAAGCCTGAATGGTCCCCAGGACAATATGCAACTGAAAACTCACACCCCAGAAGTGACTCGAACCCATACTCCCAGAAGCAACGCAACTGGTATGTACAAGACGCCTTAATCCACTTGACCATCACGACCGGACATAATGAGGTGATATATATATAAATATATATATATATATATATATATATATATATATATATATATATATATATATATATATATATATATATATATATATATATATATATATATATATATATATATATATATATACATATATATAAATAAATGAATATATATATATATATATATATATATATATATATATATATATATATATATATATATATATATTATTAAATATGACCGAAAAAGTAAGATTAATAATTCTAACACGAATCGAGCAAAAAGTCTTAGTCGACATGAACTTGAAACCGGCCATATACTGCAGGTATGTTGACATTTTTACACAGGTACCTGATGTCAGACATCTGCAGGAGCTGAAGGAGGCGTTTGAGCAGAGTTCCCTGCTGCGTTTCACTTACGAGATGGAAAAGGATGGGAAGCTGCCCTTTCTAGATGTAACAGTCATGGAAAAGAGCGGAGGTTTCCACACTGCAGTCTACACTAAGGAAACACACATAGGAATGTGCCTAAATGCCAACAGTGACTGCCCAGACAGGTACAAGAGGAGTGTTGTTAAAGCATATGTCGAACGTGCTCTCAGCCACAGCTCAGAATGGAAGCAAGTCGACGAAGAACTCTGTAGGGTAAGGCAGGTCCTAGTCAACAACGGCTTCTCCAATGGTTTCGTCGAAGACATCATAAGAAGGAAAGTGAAACGCCATGCAACCTCTGAAGAGACAACTAACACAACACCTGTACCCCCTATTAGACTATTTTACAGGAACTTCTTTTCCACAGCTCATAAAACGGAGGAAAGGGTCCTGAAAGATATTGTTAATAGAAACGTTATCCCTACAGACAAAAATCAGAGGATACAACTGACGATTTACTATAAAACCAGAAAAACGGCCAGCCTACTCGTGAGAAACTCTCCAGACACAAAGCAGAACGCTTTAAAAGAGACCAACGTCGTCTATGCCTTCAAATGCCCTCTTGGGGACTGTAAGCTCCAAAAAAACCAGTATATAGGCAAGACAACAACATCTCTTTCTAGGCGTTTAACGATGCATAAGCAACAGGGCTCCATTAAGGAACATATAATCTCTTCCCACAACCAAACCATCGCCAGAGAAATCCTAGTAAACAACACAGAAATCATCGATAGATACAGCGATAGCAGGCAGCTTGACGTTTGCGAGGCACTACACATTAAAAAATCAACACCAGCAATCAACAGCCAATTAATGCACAACTATATTCTACCCACCTCAAGACTCCGCTCCAATATAGAAGCATCAAGAAATATGGACCAATAGGCTTTCTACAATCACTTCCATTCAATACCCATTGTTTCGTGTTCTGTCTTGTGTTGATGAAATTAATACCCTATTAAATACCACCTCACCCCATCCACCTCACTCAAATGTAGATATAAACAAATCGGAGATGTGTAAGTTCTATTCAGTTGTGTATGTGTAAACTAAAGTCTTTGAAAATGTAAGAAGTTTTACGAAACGCGCTCAAGTGTCGCGTCAGACTAGAAATAAAAATGAATTTTGGAAAATTGATTTTTGAATTACCACCAACAGTGAAAAGAAATGTACGAAAGATCGAGAAAATTTGTGTTAGAATTATTAATCTTACTTTTTCGGTCATATTTAGTAATATATGTCTACAGGAAAGACTGCTACCAAAATATACTAATATATATATATATATGTACATATTTTTTTTTTTTTTTTTTTTAAATGGGAAGGGAGTACCACCTCTAGCTGGAAGAAGGGGGACCCATAGCCTCGGAGGAAACCACGCATAACGCATTAGAGGGAATGTTTAGATCCCCTCCAATACAGTTTCTGTGTGCTTTTCTCCTACCACCCCCTTCCTTAAATATTTTTTGTGCTTTATTATGCATTTGATGGTTACAAGATATACATGGGTTGATACAAAAATAATAATGCAAAAAGGTGCTTAAAGGTTATGGATCTCTTGAAAAACACAACAATGGGAAACATTGATGAATGTCACAGACGGGTTCGATCATTGTTACAAGTCAAACACTTCTTCGAATTCCTCTGAAGTTGGACTAGTGCCCAAGACGCAACAGGCATTTCCCCTCTGAATCGCAACACTGAGGCGCTGGAACAAGAAACTTTTTGCTCTCTCGTCTTTTGTAGCGCTGATCAATTTGTCCCCCAATTCCTTCAGGAACTTCAATGCACATTTTCCCCACGAACCGAGGGTCTCCGAGCCGATCGGAACAAAGCTGTAGCAGTGTGCTAGACCTCTGTATTTAATAATTTTCTGCGATTCCCTGAAAGAAGCAGCACCACCGCTTTCACGTGTGCTGTAGTGGAGGTAGGTACTGGCCAGTGTGGCAGTGCACGTGTAGTCCCATACCACTTGCTTACCATCCTTCCAAGGTAGCAAGGTGACCCCATCAGGGCGCTTCTGAGGGTCGTTAGGTCTGGATAAGTGTGGTTCTCTTTGTGCCGGGCAGCGGGCTGTGGCGAGGCTCCTCTTGATGATGTCGTTGACTTCTTCATGTCTTCATGTCTTCATGTCATATGTACATATATATAAATAAATATATATATATATATATATATATATATATATATATATATATATATATATATATATATATATATATATATATATATATATATATATATATATATATATATATATATACCTGCATTTGGGTGAGGTGATATGTTACAACAGTTTTGGATGAGGTGAAAACAAAATTTCAACACAAGACAGAACACGAAACAATGGGTATAATATTTTGTAAGCTAAAGGGAAGAATGGAAGTAACTGCAGAGGGCCCATATTTCTTGATGCTTCTATATTGGTGCGGAGTCTTGAAGTGGGTAGAATATAGTTGTGCATTAATTGGCTGTTGATTGCTGGTGTCGACTTCTTAATGTGTAGGGCCTCGCAGACATCAAGCCGCCTGCTATCGCTGTATCTATCGATGATTTCCGTGTTTTTTGTTTAAACTTCTCTGGTGATTGTTTGGTTGTGGGAAGAGATTATATGTTTCTTAATGGAGCCCTGTTGCTTATGCATCGTTAATCGCCTGGAAAGAGATGTTGTTGTCTTGCCTATATACTGAATTCTTTGAGGCTTACATTCCCCAAGTGGGTATTTGAAGGCATAGACGACATTGGTCTCTTTTAAAGCGTTCTGCTTTGTGTCTGGAGAATTTCTCATGAGTAGGTTGGCCGTTTTCTTGGTTTTATAGTAGATCGTCAATTGTATCTTCTGATTTTTGTCTGTAGGGATAACGTTTCTATTACCAATATCTTTCAGGACCCTTTCCTCCGTTTTATGAGCTGTGGAAAAGAAGTTCCTGTAAAATAGTCTAATAGGGGGGTACAGGTGTTGTGTTAGTTGTCTCTTCAGATGTTGCATGGCATTTCACCTTCCTTCCTATGATGTCTTCAACGAAACCATTGGAGAAGCCGTTGTTGACTAGGACCTGCCTTACCCTACAGAGTTCTTCAACGACTTGCTTCCATCCTGAGCTGTGGCTGAGAGCACGGTAAACATAAGCATTAACGACACTCCTCTTGTACCTGTCTGGGCAGTCACTGTTGGCATTGAAGCACATTCCTATGTTTGTTTCCTTAGTGTAGACTGCAGTGTGGAAACCTCCGCTCCTTTCCATGACTATTACATCTAGAAAGGGCAGCTTCCCATCCTTCTCCATCTCGTAAGTGAAACGCAACCCAGAATTCCGCTCAAATGCCTCCTTTAGCTCCTGCAGATGTCTGACATCAGGTACCTGTGTAAAAATGTCGTCAACATACCTGCAGTATATGGCCGGTTTCAAGTTCATGTCGACTAAGACCTTTGTTTCGATGGTACCCATGTAGAAGTTCGCAAACAGGACACCTAGGGGAGAACTCATGGCGACCCCATCTATTTGCTTATACATGTGCCTATCCAGGCTCAAGAAGGGTGCCTCTTTAGTACAAGCTTGGAGTAGTTTCCTTAAAATGTTTTCTGGTATGTCAAGAGGAGTACAGGCCGGATCACGATACACTCTGTCCGCTATCATCCCGATTGTTTCATCCAAAGGTACGTTGGTAAACAGTGATTATACGTCCAAGGAGGCTCTTATCCCTGTGGCCCGTGTTCCCTGCAGTAAGTCAACAAATTCCTTTGGAGAGTTCAGGCTGAAGGTGCAAGGGACATAAGGAGTCAGTAAGCCGTTGAGTCGCTTCGCCAGTCTGTACGTGGGTGTGGGTATCTGGCTGATGATTGGCCGAAGTGGGTTTCCAGGCTTATGTGTCTTGACATTTCCATACGCGTATCCAGGCTTATATTCCCCAATAATCTTTGGCAGGTGGAGTCCGGATTTCTTGGCGTTCACAGTTTCAATCAATTTGTTGACCTTCGCTTTCAATTCGGCTGTAGTGTCCTTCCTTACCCTTTGGAATTTAGTTTGATCAGAGAGAATGAGGTTCATTTTCGCCAGATATTCGTCTTCTGTGGCAAATATTCTTTCTTTTTGATATTCGTCTATTCGTCATATGTATATATATATATATATATATATATATATATATATATATATATATATATATATATATATATATATATATATATAAATATATATATATATATATATATATATATATATATATATATATATATATATATATACATATATATATATATATATATGTCGTACCTAGTAGCCAGAACGCACTTCTCAGCCTACTATGCAAGGCCCGATTTGCCTAATAAGCCAAGTTTTCCTGAATTAATATATTTTCTCTAATTTTTTTCTTATGAAATGATAAAGCTACCCATTTCATTATGTATGAGGTCAATTTTTTGTTATTGGAGATAAAATTAACATAGATATATGACCGAACCTAACCAACCCTACCTAACCTAACCTAACCTATCTTTATAGGTTAGGTTAGGTTAGGTAGCCGAAAAAGTTAGGTTAGGTTTGGTTAGGTAGGTTAGGTAGTCGAAAAACAATTAATTCATGAAAACTTGGCTTATTAGGCAAATCGGGCCTTGCATAGTAGGCTGAGAAGTGCGTTCTGGCTACTAGGTACGACATATATATATATATATATATATATATACATATATATATATATATATATATATATATATATATATATATATATATATATATATATTTATTTATTTATTTATGTATACATATATGAAAATAATATTACTCATTATGAAATATATCTTATAATGAAATAGTCTAAGGAGAAATAATTAATGTGACTCAGTGGTAATAACTAATGCAATGATTTATATAAGGTTGGCATTGAAGGACCTCAGTGGCGGCACTTCATGGTTGCTGAAGAACGCCAATGATGATCTCTATAAGAAGTTGTGGAATAAAACCGACCTTATACCACATGATGATGCGCTGGTGGCCGCAATGATGGCAGGAACGCACGCCTTACTTACTGGCGATATGCTCGGCCAGACTCTCCTCGGACACCATTACAAGGTGATTGAAACTCTGTTCTGTGAGGGGAGGGACGGAGGATTTCTTTTCAACAATATATTCCATAACAATCTGTTTTTGTTTGTTCTGCTCTGTTGCTTTTGCCAGAATTTATAAATTAACAGCTATTCCTTCCCAGCTGATTTACATGAGACTACTGCTCCACGTGACTCACGTGAGGCTACTGCACCACGTGACTCACATGAGGCTACTGCTCCACGTGACTCACATGAGGCTACTGCACCACGTGACTCACATGAGGCTACTGCACCACGAGACTCACGTGAGGCTACTGCACCACGAGACTCACGGGAAGCTACTGCACAACGTGACTCACGTGAGGCTACTGCACCACGAGACTCACATGAGGCTACTGCACCACGAGACTCACGGGAAGCTACTGCACAACGTGACACACATGAGGCTACTGCACCACGTGACTCACGTGAGGCTACTGCACCACGTGACTCACATGAGGCTACTGCTCCACGTGACTCACATGAGGCTACTGCACCACGTGACTCACGTGAGGCTACTGCACCACGAGACTCACGTGAGGCTACTGCACCACGAGACTCACGTGAGGCTACTGCACCACGAGACTCACGGGAAGCTACTGCACCACGAGACTCACGTGAGGCTACTGCACAACGTGACTCACATGAGGCTACTGCACCACGTGACTCACGTGAGGCTACTGCACCACGTGACTCACATGAGGCTACTGCACCACGTGAGGCTACTGCACCACGTGACTCTCGTGAGGCTACTGCACCACGTGACTCTCGTGAGGCTACTGCACCACGTGACTCACATGAGGCTACTGCACCACGTGACTCACATGAGGCTACTGCACCACGTGACTCACATGAGGCTACTGCACCACGTGACTCACGTGAGGCTACTGCTCCACGAGACTCACGTGAGGCTACTGCACCACGAGACTCACGTGAGGCTACTGCACCACGTGACTCACATGAGGCTACTGCACCACGTGACACACATGAGGCTACTGCACCACGTGACTCACGTGAGGCTACTGCACCACGTGACTCACATGAGGCTACTGCACCACGTGACTCACGTGAGGCTACTGCTCCACGAGACTCACGTGAGGCTACTGCACCAGGTGACTCACGTGAGGCTACTGCACCACGAGACTCACGTGAGGCTACTGCACCACGAGACTCACGTGAGGCTACTGCACCACGTGACTCACATGAGGCTACTGCACCACGTGACTCACGTGAGGCTACTGCACCACGTGACTCACATGAGGCTACTGCACAACGTGACTCACATGAGGCTACTGCACCACGAGACTCACATGAGGCTACTGCACCACGTGACTCACATGAGGCTACTGCACCACGTGACTCACGTGAGGCTACTGCACCACGTGACTCACATGAGGCTACTGCACCACGTGCCTCACATGAGGCTACTGCACCACGTGACTCACGTGAGGCTACTGCACCACGTGACTCACATGAGGCTACTGCACCACGTGACTCACGTGAGGGTACTGCACAACGTGACTCACATGAGGCTACTGCACCACGTGACTCACATGAGGCTACTGCACCACGAGACTCACATGAGGCTACTGCACCACGTGACTCACATGAGGCTACTGCACCACGTGACTCACGTGAGGCTACTGCACCACGTGACTCACATGAGGCTGCACCACGTGACTCACGTGAGGCTACTGCACCACGTGACTCACATGAGGCTACTGCACAACGTGACTCACATGAGGCTACTGCACCACGAGACTCACATGAGGCTACTGCACCACGTGACTCACATGAGGCTACTGCACCACGTGACTCACATGAGGCTACTGCACCACGTGACTCACATGAGGCTACTGCTCCACGTGACTCACATGAGGCTACTGCACCACGTGACTCACATGAGGCTACTGCACCACGTGACTCACATGAGGCTACTGCACCACGTGTAAGATTATTCTTACGCTCACCTCCCTCAGGAGGTGGTGCTCAAACAGAAAGGGCTGCATAAAAGCAGCTTGTACTTTAAGCTCTGGACCACAGGAAGGCGGGAGCAGCCACCAGGATTCACTGAGGGTGAAATCCTTATCCACTAGGCCGTCAAGCTCCTTTTATGCCGTAGCACAAGTAAGGTTAACTCACGGGATCTCACAACAATTTATTGTCGTGTGTCGCTATGAATTGGGTTTCGAATTTCCAGGAGCAGGTCTTCATTAAAAAGATCACATAACTAGACAATCATAAAATGCAGAACATGGGTGAAACAAGAATCGTTGAAGGGTTGACATCAAAGACCGTTTTCTATAACAAAACCAAGTTTATTACAAAAGACTAAACTACTACAACATCGAGTTTATGTAACGAGTTTATGTACCAATTACTAACGTCCATCCAGTGGCACTTTAACAACAGCTACTTAACAACCGTGTAGCAACGACTCCAGTCAATGGCCACGAGGCAACATTGCAAGCAAATAATTCAACAAGTCTAGGTTTACACAAGAGTGAGCGTTACGTTACATTAATGTCCATCCAGTGGCAGATTGTAAGACAGCTATTCAATAGCCCATCGAGAAATAACAACAGTCTCCATCTTGTTGTCCCTTCGGACTGACTAAATGAACTAACTGAACAATAGTGTGCCCACATACGACAACAGATTGCAATAAAGAAACCCCTGCAGCAGTCTATAATACATTAACTATTCAATCAACATCAAAGCAGGTTATAAAACAAGTCTCCTTTCCTCCTTTCCAGTCACGTCAACACTCTTTGTGACTCCCAGTAATGAAGTTGCAAATGTAAACAAAGGTAGGCAAGGAGGGACCCTGAGACACTTCTCTGAAAATCCCCAAGATACTTTAACTCTCGTCTCCAGATACGATAATCAAGTACTCTACGTTAATTACTGTAGGTAACAGTGGAATAGGGTGAAAGAAACTCTGCCCATTGTTTCTCGACAGCGCCCGGGATCGAATACGGGACCACAGGATCACGTGTACAGCGTGCTGTCCGTTCGGCCGACCGGCTCCCTCGCTCACATATATATACATATATATATATATATATATATATATATATATATATATATATATATATATATATATATATATATATATATATATATATATATATATATATATATATATATATATATATATATATATATATATATATATATGTCGTACCTAGTAGCCAGAACGCACTTCTCAGCCTACTATACATGGCCCAATTTGCCTAATAAGCCAAGTTTTCATGAATTAATTGTTTTTCGACTACCTAACCTACCTAACCTAACCTAACTTTTTCGGCTACCTAACCTAACCTAACCTATAAAGATAGGTTAGGTAGGGTTGGTTAGGTTCGGTCATATATCTACGTTAATTTTGACTCCAATAAAAAAAAATGACCTCATACATAATGAAATGAGTAGCTTTATCATTTCATAAGAAAAAAATGAGAAAAAATATATTAATTCAGGAAAACTTGGCTTATTAGGCAAATCGGGCCTTGAATAGTAGGCCAAAAAGTGAGTTCTGGCTACTAGATACGACATATATATATATATATATATATATATATATATATATATATATATATATATATATATATATATATATATATATATATATATATATATATTATTAAATATGACCGAAAAAGTAAGATTAATAATTCTAACACGAATTTTCTCTATCTTTCTTACATTTCTTTTCACTGTTGATGGTAATTCAAAGATCAATTCTCCAAAATTCATTTTTATTTCTAGTCTGACGCAACACTTGAGCGCGTTTCGTAAAACTTATTACATTTTCAAAGACTTTAGTTTACAAACACACAACTGAAACTGAATAGAGCTTTACACATCTTCGAGGTTTATATCTACATTTGGGTGAGGTGGATGAGGTGAAAAACGATATATATATATATGTCGTACCTAATAGCCAGAACGCACTTCTCAGCCAACTATGCAAGGCCCGATTTGCCTAATAAGCCAAGTTTTCATGAATTAATTGTTTTTCGTCTACCTAACCTACCTAACCTAACCTAACCTAACTTTTTCGGCTACCTAACATAACCTAACCTATAAAGATAGGTTAGGTTAGGTAGGGTTGGTTAGGTTCGGTCATATATCTACGTTAATTTTAACTCCAATAAAAAAAAATTGACCTCATACATAATGAAATGGGTAGCTTTATCATTTCATAAGAAAAAAATTAGAGAAAATATATTAATTCAGGGAAACTTGGTTTATTAGGCAAATCGGGCCTTGCATAGTAGGCTGAGAAGTGAGTTCTGGCTACTAGGTACGACATATATATATATATATATATATATATATATATATATATATATATATATATATATATATATATATACCCAGCAAACAATTTTAGGTTGCCACAACATATCTGGAAAGTATTTGAAAGTATTGGAAACGTTTGTTTTATCGTATCAGATACGATATTGTGTGTGGACTTAAATAGGTTTCCAAAACTTATAACCAAGACATATGTATCTAACACTAATTTGAGATGTTGTGGCAACTTACACTCCTAACATGAGTCATTCATAATCCATTCATACACCAATATGAATCTCTTGTGAAAGGTTTGAGCCTTATCTGAACCATTTTCACATCTTTGTGTTTAAAGTTAAATTTCTTGAAAATAAAAAATATTTATTTTTAAATATATTTAAATATTTTAAATATTTTAAATAATAAATTTTTTATATTATATTAGTGTTTTCAATTTAAATATTAAAACCAATTTAAGGGTAAAAAAATCAAATAATTTATATTTCTTTTATTATTTACTAACAAATCAGCAAAAATACAAAAACATATGACCTATATAATTATATATATAATATATATATAAATAATTTATATAATATATATATATATATATATATATATATATATATATATATATATCATTATATATATTCATATATATTCATTACAATATATATATATATATATTCATTACAAGACATCTTCAGCGTTTGAAGTCCCTCCATCGTCCCAGTCAACGGTATTTTACAATTTTCTCCTGTTTGTCAAGCTTGAACTCACCAGCAACAGTGCCAGTGAGGGAGGCCTACCACCTTAACGGCCGGGGCGGGATGGGGAAGGGCGGGGGCGGAGGGAGGCGCGTGAGGGAAAGTGAACCTTAGAGTAAGGCGTCACTAGGAACACCCGCTCACCAGTCAGGCGGAGGAGGCTGGTAGTGGCCGCATTTCAAACTGCCCTCACCACCACACCACCCCACCACCTCCCTCGTGGGCTCAGTGAATGATAGTGAACAATTTCTGTCTGTTTGGTGTTTACTTTGCGGCCCCGACATACAAAGTGAATACCATGTATATATAGTGTCATAGTGAAATATACATCTCAAAGTGCCAACTCCGATACTCAGTGCCATACACACCACAAAGTGTCAACCCCAGTTTATAGTGTCATACATATAACAAAGTGCCAACCCCATATTCTCAGTGTCATACATACCCTGGTGTACATATATGTGAATGTATATTGTGTGTCATGTGTATAGCCCACTCGATACCACGCCTCCCCCCCCCAAACCGACCCCATCCCCCCCCCCCCGCCCCGCACCTCACTACCTGAGCTGACCCTCGCCCCACCGGCCTCCACACCCAGCCGCGGCCTCCACACCCAGCTGATGCCTCCACACCCAGTTGATGCCTCCACACCCAGCCGCGGCCTCCACACCCAGTTGCTGGCTCCACACCCAGTTGCTGGCTCCACACCCAGTTGATGCCTCCACACCCAGTTGCTGGCTCCACACCCAGTTGATGCCTCCACACCCAGTTGATGCCTCCACACCCAGTTGCTGGCTCCACACCCAGTTGTTGGCTCCACACCCAGTTGCTTGGCCATGACCCAGTGTGTTTGCCCCCCTCTATAGAATAATGCACAGTTTAACTCGGCCAACCGAGTTGAAATGGAAGGGGTCCCAGCGGTCGGGCAGGACTCCACAAGCCTTGAGGTGCCAACAACTGCTCCTAAAAGAGGTTTTTGCCGAGTTTGCAACAAAAAACACCGCCATAAACTCCATCGGTGGTGTTATCCGCTTTCACACCTTCAACGAGGAAAGATGCAGTGGTTCCCACCAGCTTCCGAAGGGAAGCAATGGCCAGCTGCCATTAACAGTTAGGGAAGAGACTCCCATTAACCTAATCTCATCTGAGAACCTCACCCAAGCGATCATAGCGACGTCTGCTAGAACATTACCACACATCCCAAAAGCAGCCCGCCCAAATGCAGCAGCCAAACTTTGTAATCTTCTGAAAAGGGTCAATGATGCACCAGAAAACATTCAAGCGTGGCATAATGTCCTTCTGTTTGGCAATGTATGCCTCACCGTCCCTCCAAGGAGGGACAAATCACTTGCTTCCTCGGTCCTGAGGGCGATAAATGAATACCCAAGGGGGGACAACCTAGTTCGCCTGCCTCTCCGAGCAAAACACACCCACCGCAGAAATGGTAACAACAACATACCGGAAACGTACAAAATCAGAGCACAAATCACCAAGAAAATTGAAGAGGGAAATACCGCAAGTGCTATTAGAGTCCTCACCAGTGACGAGAAAATTGCTCCTCGAAACTCAGCCACAGCACGGGCCCTGCAAAGCAAGCACCCACCCAGAGCCCCTCAAGGCGACAACATCGTTCCGCCATCAGCCGACACCATTTCAGACCCATTAACCGTTGGTGAATCTGAGGTCTACAAAGCAGCCCTTTCTTTTCCACCTGGGTCAGCAGGCGGCTTTACAGGGTTAAAACCTCAACATATCAAGCAAATGTTAAATCCTGCGGTTGGTGATGCTGCACAAGATCTTCTTATGGAACTCACAAGGTTCGTCAACATGTGTC